>NC_058080.1:303800397-303946655 GCF_014858855.1 Bufo gargarizans
TGCCTTTAAAGTGAATGGGGCCCGCCTGGAACATGCGGTTTGCGAACATTTGGTCGCTTTCGCGAACCGTCCCGGCCGATGTTCGTCCATCGCTACACCCGGGACCCCTGTTTGAGAAGGCAGTAGTGCCACAGCTTTCTCTCAGCTTTCCCTAGGCCATGTGACATCACATTCATTGGTCACATGGCCTAGGCGCAGCTCTATACAATGTACAGCGCTCTGATTGCTAAACTGTGAGAAGGTCTGTTGCATTGATCAGCGAGGGTCCCGGATGTCAGACCACCACTGATCAGATATTGATGACCTATCCAGAGGATAGGACATCAGTATAAAACTCCCAGAAAACCACTTTAGTGTGTGGAGGCTGACTCAAGGAGGAAGATGTTGAGCCAGACTGGAATGATCAGATATACAACTGCATTAGGCATATTAATCCTAACATCTCCTTTTAGAGATGGATTGCACAAGGTATTAAATCATTAGTTGATATACAGTATGTTCTCATTTAGTTATATACCTTAAAAAGGGTATTGCGGTAGGAAAAAGGTATCAGATCAGGTTGGTGGGGGTACTACCGGTGGGACCGCCACCAATCACAAGAACAGGGCCCTGTACCCCCGGCAAGCCCCCTGCTGCTCCTCTGAAATGACCTGCGTGGCCGGTTGTACAAGCGCACGGCTGCTCCATTCATTTCTGTGGGTGTTCCGGAGATAGCCAAGCACTGTACTCGCCTATCTCCGGAACTTCCATAGAGCAGGATAACTTTCACCTACTGGAATACCCCTTTGAGAAGTTTTAGCCAAAGGCCTCTGATTTGTTAGCATATCTTTAGATTAAGGGCTTGTTTTGCCGTCCTCAAATTGCGGATCCGCAAAACACGGATGGTCCTTTATAGAAATGACTATTCTTGTCAGCAAAACGGACAAGAATAAGACATGATATATAATTTTTTCAGGTCTACGGAACGGAGCAACGGATGCGGACAGCACACGGAGTGTCTTGGCGCTAACATCGACCTGTAAGGCTGAGTTCATACTTGAGTCATTTGGTCAGTTTTGGCCCTGTAACTGCCCAAATAAGTGACGTGTGCAGTGATTCTAAGAGTGACGCCTGTCATCTGCATGTCATACGAACTCACAGTATTATTTCACTACCACAGCAGACTCCATACGTGTGTAACTGCAAGGCACAGTGTCCTACACCACTATAAAGGCTCTCCGCAGCCAGGAAATAGCAATTTTTTTGTTACGTAATTCGCTGGGAATTTATTCGTATCGAAACAATTTCTTTTGAAAAAATTGGGCGAATCGAATTTTTTCAAAATTCACTCATCTCTAGTTGCAAGGGGAGAAAGGTCAGCCTTTCAAATGGGAGACTATTTTGTTGCTTTCCAGTCTTCTGGACTCACAAAGGAGTGTCTTCGACTCCTATACACTGGGCATTCCATGACTGCTTTCATCTTCCTCCCATCAATTGGTCCAGCAATTTCATTAATTCCTTTTATTATAAATGTGATATAGCAATATTAATGTTAAATTAAAAATATCAATGTTTAATACCCTGAAGCACAAAAACACTTTTATATTGATTCATCCAAACAAAACAAAATAAAATAAAAAAAGCAGGACAAAATTTTCTTTGGGCAAAAACACTTGTCTCACTTCAGCAAATGGCATTTATCATGAAGAGAAATGTAATACAAGGCAATTACTAATGTATTGTTATTGTCCATATTGCCTCCTTTGCTGGCTTGATTCATTTTTCAGTCACATTATACACTGCTCATTTCCATGGTTACGACCACCCTGAAATCAAGCAGCGGTGGTCGTGCTTACACAATATAGGAAAAGGCACTGGCTTATGTGCACTCCCACAGTCCTGGCCACCAGGTGGTGAGGTGACAGGTTCTCTTTAAGTTCTGTTGAAATTAAGGGGCACATTTATTAGTTTTAGACGCCGGTCATAATAAAACCCTGTAGCTAGTGGGGTATCCGCCGAAGTTATGAAGAGGCACATGCTTCTGCATAACTTCCCCGCATCCACTTTCTACGCCTAAAACAGCAACTAAGCATTGACCCGCCATCTGCGCCTGAAATAAGCCTAATTTAGGAGTATTTCAGTATAGTAAATGACCCCCTAAATCTGTGCAGCAGCTCTAGCCCTTCTGACAGCTCCCTGACCGGATGTAGCTGCTTGCAGAATTGTTATATGTAATGTACATTCCAGGGGCATAGCAAGTAACCGTGGGGCTTCATAGAAGAATTGACGTGGGCCCCACTCTATCATGACCACCTTCTGCAGCAATTCCAGCTCATGATTTTATGATTATTATGGTCTCCCTGATGCACAAGGATAATGTACAAGTGGAAGTCACTTTATTGTACATATTGTAGATAATTTAAACAGTTATGTCACAAAATAGCAATAATGCACACAGTGATGTCACTGGTAGGAGAATATACGCAAATAGGTCATTGCATAGGAATGAGACACATAGAATGGTCATCATGTACCCCTTCTCTATGTTGAGAAGGGGTAATGCAGGGTGGCCCAGGAATTTTTGGGCACGTCGGATTATGTCGGCTGATACTACTTGTAATGTTGCGGATAGTGTTTGTGATATTTTCCTTGAGTTCATCCAGGGATGTGGATTGTTAGCGGACATTTTCTGTTTAGAATTTCCCAACAGATAAAAATTGCATGAGGACAAGTCTGAGGAACGTGGTGGCCATAACCCCTTGCTCACAGTTTGCTCCTACATCAACAGTGGATGAATCCGTGCCAGTGAGGTGTGGCATGTTGTCCCATCTGGTTGGAAAGAGCAGGACATTTTTGTTTCTGCAGCATCACTGCTGTAGAGCTGCGAGCAGTATCGGCCAACATAATCCCATGTGCCCAAAGATGCATAGACCGGAACAGGGACCACTTTCAGCATCTTTTGTGACCTGTGGGTAATAAAAAATAATAATAATCCATTTGCTCATTCATCTTGTCATACTATCGCTGGAGGTGGGCTACTTTTTCGTGGGCCACCCTGTATATAAGATAGGGGTAAACGTGGAGCCCAACAGTCATTATTTGCTGCACCTTATGTCTGAATGAAAATGCGTTTCTGGTATTTTACAGTAGAAACCCATACTCTTCAAAAAGTCTCCCAAGGTGTCCAGACCTAATTTATTTATTTATTTTGTGCACTTATTATTATTATTATTATTATTTACTATTAAAGCGCCATTCATTCCATGGCGCTGTACATGTGATAAGGGGTGCACATACATAATACAGACAATTGTACTAATCATAAACAAGATGAGTTACAAACTGGTACAGAAGGAGAGAGGGCCCAGCCCGTGAGGGCTTACAATCTACATGGTATGGGAGAAGGACACAGTAGGTGCGGGTTAAGTTGGTCATGGCGGTATAGAGGCAGCAGGGTCACTGGTTGTAGGCTTGTCTGAAGTGGTGGGTTTTCAGGTTTCTTTTGAAGGATTCCACTGTAGGTGAGAGTCTGATATGTTGGGGTAGCGAATTCTAGAGTATGGGGGATGCATGGGAGAAATCTTGGAGTCGATTGTGGGAAGAGGCGATAAGAGAGGAGAGAAGGAAGTCTTGTGAGGATCGGAGAGTGCGTGTGGGGATGTATCGGGAAAGTAGCTCAGAGATGTAGGGAGGGGACAGGTTATGGACGGCCTTGTATGTATTTGTTAGTACTTTGACGTGAATTCGTTGGGCAATGGGGAGCTAGTGAAGGGATTGGCAGAGGAGTAATACTACGCTGTGCTACTATATACCGCAGCTCTTTGCAGACATTAGCATCCAACTGTCCTTAATGGGGCTAACAATCTAAGTTCCCTATCAGTATGTCTTTGGAGTGTAGGAGGAAACTGGAGTACCTGGAGGAAACCCACACAAGCACAGGGAGAACATACAAACTCCATGCAGATGTTGTTATTGGTCAGATTCAAACCTAGGACCCCAGCAGTGCAAGGCACCAGTGCCAACCAGTGAGCCACCGTGATGCCCACTCATGGCGTAACCTTAATAAAAATAAATGATGCCATCTATCTCTATGAACGTATCTATGCTTGATTAATTCCTTAACATATGGAAGCTCAAAAACTCTCAGAAGAATCTTGTCACCCACACTTTTAAAAACATGAGGTTCTTAGCACACAATCTGATGACATTGTGTGAGCCCATCTGCCACGTCAAGGCGACCTCATTCAGATAGGTCCCTACACTAAGACTCTTTTTTTTTTATAACATGATTTACACTGATTTGCACTATTAATTTGAAAAGCCAAACTGATAATGTAATGACCGGCGTCACACACAGGGAGGAAAACAGGGAAAGCCCTGCCCAAGGGAGAGGGAAAGGTGGTGACCCCTAACTCACCTTGCGGCTGGCACCTGACTGCCCTGACGTCCCTAGATGGGTTCCTCACCCGTGCGGCGATCACGTGCCTAAACCCTGGCTTTCCCTGAAATGAGCCCTAGATAGTGAACGGGCCGGTGGGATCGCTAGTCCGCACCACCGCACTAAGAGGGAAACACCAGGGAGAGGACAGACAAATACAAACAAACACCCAGGTGGGCGACCACAGCAGTCCACAAAGGTCCAACAGGGATCCGGAGGGTAGCGTTCTGCAACAACCATCTGAGAACGCAGCAACACAGCTCCAGTGGGTCAGAATAGATGTCCAGGCAGGAAGCTCTATCTCTGGCAACCAGAGACGTGTGAGAGAGGAATATAAGGAGGTTTGGGAGTGCTGGACAAGGAACAGCTGAGGAGAAGGAGCTACGGATCCCTGAGTGAGCCAAAAGGGTTTGCAAAGCAAACCCAGAAAGCTACCATAAGGAAAACAGCCCTATCTTAAATAGAGCGTGCAGCCAACCGCTGCGACTTCCTGACCCCGGGTATAACGGAGTCAGGCGTGGTTCTCGATACCCTCGTGACAGTACCCCCTCTCTACGAGGGGCCTCCGGACACTCAGGACCAGGTCTCTCAGGATGAGAGGCATGAAAAACCCGAACTAACCTGTCGGCGTTTACCTCTGACGCAGGAACCCACATTCTTTCCTCGGGACCGTAACCTCTCCAATGCACCAGATATTGAAGAGAGCGGCGGACCCGACGAGAATTAACAATTTTGGATATCTGAAATTCTAGATTACCATCCACGACAACAGGAGGGGGTGGCAGCGGTGATGGTTCTAGAGGTGGAACATATTTTTTGAGTAACGACTTATGAAAAACATTATGAATTTTAAAAGTCTGAGGTAACTCCAGGCGAAAAGCCACGGGGTTGATGATGGCTACAATTTTGTAAGGGCCAATAAACCTAGGACCCAGTTTCCAAGAGGGAACCTTCAACTTAATATTCCTAGTAGACAACCACACAGTCATTCACTCCTAGGTCCGGACCTGGCGACCGTCTCTTATCAGCCATGCATTTGTATTTACCTCCCATATTTTTCAAGTTAGCTTGCACCTTCTGCCATACCGATGAAAGAGATGATGAAAAACGTTCCTCTTCGGGAACCCCAGAAGACCCCCCCTCTTTGAAAGTACAGAATTGGGGATGAAAACCATATGCACCAAGAAATGGTGACTTGCCAGTGGATTCCTGACGACGATTATTTATGGCAAACTCAGCTAACGGTAAATATGATGACCACAACTCTTGGTTTTCAGACACAAAACATCTTAGATATTTCTCAAGGTTTTGGTTGGTTCGCTCAGTCTGTCCATTCGACTGAGGATGGAAAGCTGAGGAAAAGGACAAGTGTACCCCCAAACGGGAACAAAAAGCTTTCCAAGATTTAGAAATAAACTGGGTACCCCGATCCGAAACAACATCGGAGGGGACCCCGTGAAGCTTCACGATTTCACTGACGAATACCTGAGCAAGAGTCTTAGCATTAGGTAGTGCGGGTAACGCAATGAAGTGTACCATTTTGCTAAACCTGTCCACTACTACCAAAATAACTGTTTTACCCGCAGACAAAGGTAAGTCAGTGATAAAATCCATTGACAGATGTGTCCACGGTCTTTTGGGAATGACGAGTGGTAATAGAGACCCTGCAGGACGTGTATGTGAAACTTTTGCGCGCGCACAGGTAGAACAAGAAGACACAAAATCTAATACATCCTGACGCAACCTTGGCCACCAAAAACGACGAGACAATAGCTCCAAGGTTGCTTTACTACCCGGGTGCCCAGCAAGTGCCGAATTATGATGTTCCTTTAATAATTCGAAACGTAGGTTCAACGGTACAAACAATTTCTCTGAGGGGCAAGAGACCGGGGCATCCCCCTGGGCCTCTAGCACCTTACCCTCCAAAACAGAGTGTACCGCAGAGACAACCACTCCTCTTTGTAGAATGGGCACCGGATCACTCACAGTACCCCCTCCAGGGAAACAACGAGATAGTGCATCAGCCTTGGTGTTCTTTGCCCCAGGACGATAGGTAATCACAAAGTTAAACCTGGTAAAAAAAATAGCGACCACCTAGCCTGTCTAGGGGTGAGACGCTTAGCTGATTCGAGGTACAGGAGATTTTTGTGGTCCGTAATCACAGTGACGGGGTGGACTGCCCCCTCTAAGAAGTGACGCCACTCCTCAAACGCAAGTTTAATAGCTAATAGTTCCCTATTGCCAATATCGTAGTTCTTTTCTGCTGCAGATAGTTTTTTAGAAAAGAAAGCACAAGGACGCCATTTGCCAGGAGACGGACCCTGAGACAGCACAGCCCCCACTCCCACCTCTGACGCATCGACTTCAACAATAAAAGGCTGAGAGACATCAGGTTGGACTAGTACAGGTGCTGAGGTAAACCTCTCTTTTAGAGAGGAAAAAGCAACTTTAGCGGTGTCAGACCATTTAGAAAAATCAGTCCCCTTCCTAGTCATATCAGTAAGCGGTTTTCCAATAAGTGAATAATCTTTAATGAATTTCCTATAGAAATTTACGAAGCCCAAGAACCGTTGTAGTGCTTTGAGGTTCTCAGGAAGATCCCAATCTAAAATTGCCTGGACCGTCCTAGGATCCATACGGAAACCTGACGCAGATAAAAAATAACCCAGGAATTGTATCTCCTGAACGGCGAAGACACATTTTTCAATCTTAGCATATAATTCATTCGTCCGTAGGACCTGCAGTACTTGTCTGACATGCACCTCATGTGTTTTCAGATCAGACGAATAAATTAAAATATCATCTAGGTATATTACCACAAACCTGCCGATTAGATGACTAAAAATTTCATTAACGAAATGTTGAAAGACGGCAGGAGCATTGGTCAGACCGAAAGGCATGACTAGATTTTCATAATGCCCCTCAGGGGTGCTAAACGCTGTCTTCCACTCATCCCCCTCCTTAATACGAATCAGATTGTAGGCCCCCCTACGATCAAGTTTGGAGAACCACCTAGCACCCGCAATCTGATTAAACAGGTCAGGAATGGGAGGAAGAGGGTATGGGTCTCGGATGGTTATCTGATTTAATTCGCGAAAATCTAAGCAAGGACGCAGGCCCCCATCTTTCTTTTTAACGAAGAAAAACCCTGCAGCCACGGGTGAAGAAGAGGGTCTGATGTGTCCCTTAGCCAAGCTCTCGGAGATATAATCTTTCATGGCTTGTCTCTCTGGACCCGAAAGATTATATAACCTGGTCTTGGGTAATTTTGCGCCGGGAATAAGGTTAACCGGGCAATCATAAGGACGATGAGGTGGTAACTTCTGACAACCTTTGTCAGAAAAAACATCCTCAAAATCCGAAATAAATGTAGGTAGGGTAGTTATGGAGGCGACTAAGCAATTGCTATTTAAGCAATTTTCTCTGCACTGCTCACTCCACTCCAATATCTCCCTGGCCTGCCAATCCACCACTGGATTGTGCGCTACCAACCAGGGAAGGCCCAGCACCACCGGAGTGGGAAGCCCCTCCAGAACATAACCTGAAAGTATCTCGTTATGGTGGTCCCCTACCCGAAGGTGTAAATTATGAACGATGTGGGTGAGGTTTCTCTGAGACAGGGGAGCAGAATCAATAGCGAATATGGGAATGGGTCTCTGTAACGTACAGAGAGACAAACCCAAAGAGCGGGCAAAATTGGCATCTATCAAATTTACCCCTGCTCCACTGTCTAGAAAGAAAGAAAGAAATAGTCTCCGTCTTATCACCAAAAATAATAACCGCTGGCAACACAAATTGCGATGTACGTATGGAGGAGACGTATACCCCCCGGCTGACATCCTCCACACAGCCTGGGGTTAGTAGTTTTTCCGACGGTCTTTTGTTTCTGAGGAAAGAAGGACAGACATTAATGAAATGACCCCTCTCCCCACAAAAAAAACAAACCCCACGCCTACGGCGAGCCTCAGGAGGACGGACCTGACGAGTAGTTCCTCCTAGCTGCATAGGCTCGTCTAAGTCCGTACAGACTAACTGCTGCTTGGGAGGGGTTACCAATTTCTCCAGTTCTTTCAACCTGTCCCTAAGGCGTCTCTCTATACGGATAGAAAGGGACATAACCGCATCAAGGGAAACGGGGGTCTCATATAATGCAAGCGCATCCTTAACCCTTTCGGATAACCCAGAGCAGAACTGACTCCTGAGAGCCGGGTCGTTCCATTGGGTATCCGTAGCCTACCTACGGAATTCAGAGCAATATTCCTCTGCCGGCCGCTCTCCTTGTAAGAGTCTCCGTAATCTTGATTCAGCCAGTGCTACTCGGTCAGGGTCGTCATATATGAGACCCAAGGCCCCGAAAAACTCATCCACTGACCGAAGAGCCTGGGAATCAGTAGGTAAAGAGAACGCCCAGGACTGCGGGTCCCCCTGCAGCAGGGAAATAACAACCCCCACCCGCTGATCTTCATTACCAGAGGAGTAAGGGCGCAGTTTAAAGTATAACTTACAGGCCTCACGGAACATCAAAAACTTGTCCCTTCCCCCAGAAAATCTGTCAGGGAGAGGGACCTTGGGTTCCGCAACAACCTGGTTACCAGTAGCAACCGCTGGGCTTGCGGTCAGTTGTAATTGCTGCTGTTGCTGGAGGACCGACGCCTTCAATCCTGCCACCTCCAAAGACAGGCCACGAAATTGTTTGGACAGAGCAGCAATTTGATCCATACTGGATTCTAAGTACCTACACAAAATAAGGGCCAGAGATAATGTAATGACCGGCGTCACACACAGGGAGGAAAACAGGGAAAGCCCTGCCCAAGGGAGAGGGAAAGGTGGTGACCCCTAACTCACCTTGCGGCTGGCACCTGACTGCCCTGACGTCCCTAGACAGGTTCCTCACCCGTGCGGCGATCACGTGCCTAAACCCTGGCTTTCCCTGAAATGAGCCCTAGATAGTGAACGGGCCGGTGGGATCGCTAGTCCGCACCACTGCACTAAGAGGGAAACACCAGGGAGAGGACAGACAAATACAAACAAACACAAACACCCAGGTGGACGACCACAGCAGTCCACAAAGGTCCAACAGGGATCCGGAGGGTAGCGTTCTGAAACAACCATCCGAGAACGCAGCAACACAGCTCCAGTGGGTCAGAATAGATGTCCAGGCAGGAAGCTCTATCTCTGGCAACCAGAGAAGTGTGAGAGAGGAATATAAGGAGGTTTGGGAGTGCTGGACAAGGAACAGCTGAGGAGAAGGAGCTACGGATCCCTGAGTGAGCCAAAAGGGTTTGCAAAGCAAACCCAGAAAGCTACCATAAGGAAAACAGCCCTATCTTAAATAGAGCGTGCAGCCAACCGCTGCGACTTCCTGACCCCGGGTATAACGGAGTCAGGCGTGGTTCTCGATACCCTCGTGACAGATAAGCAGTATATTGGTGTTTCTCTATAACAACTGACTACTGTATATAAAATAATGTAAGAGCACACTGCAAGTGATAACACCAGTTACATTCAATATATCCTGTTATATGTATAACGTGTTAGTGTAGGGACCCACCTAAACAAGGAGGGATTAAGCACTGCAAAAGGGCTAACAAAACAGATGTGAATTTAATATATGAAATAGAATTCAACCCATGCAATGTTATAACAATATTTAGTGCAACTGGTACACCATGCAATGTTTGCATAGTCAGTCCCTGCAGAGGAAAAGCTTTTTTGTTTTTGGTACATTATGTGGCGGAGGCCAAGCTTTGATTTTTCTAAAATGTAAAATTTAGAACAGAACTTTTCTCCCAGTACTGTGTAACATTTTAGGAATATTACGCAGGAAGTGATATCATACACTATATGCACTACACTTAACCTATATACAGACACTATATAAATTACACTGATCCTATATACACACTGCATACATTTACTCTATGCATAGACTACACTTACCTTTCACCTACACTATATAGACTACACTTACCCTGTGTATGCACAGTATTATATATACTACATAACACTTACCTGTGATATATACATACTATATAGATTACACTTACCGTAAATATACACTAGACTATTCTTACTCTATATATACATTACATAGAGTACATGTACCCTAAATATACACTATATACATTACACTTGCCTTATACATACACTGCATACTGTAAACATATCTTATACACACAATATTGACAACACTTACCCTACAATTACCACTATATACACGATATATACACTATATACTCTACACATACTCAATAGACAGACTAAGTATAAAGATTACACCTATATACACACTACAGAGACTACACTATACATATACTATATACACTACATTAATCTTATAGGCTGACACTACATAGATTACTTACCCTATATACACACTATATACTCTACACTTACCTTTTTTTTTACAGACATTAAATACATTACACTTATCCAAAAAGCACACTATATAGACTACACCTATCCTATGTAAACACTATGTAGACTACACTTACCTTACACATAAACTGTATACACTACACTTACCCTATACACACACTATATGCACTATACACACACTAAATATACTACACTTACCCTATATACAGGCACTTTATAGATTAATTATCCTATATATACACACACACTATATACATTACACATACCGTATGTAACACTATAATGACTACACATGTCATATACATACACTATATACACTAAACTTACCCCATATACAGAAACTATATAAATTACACTTATCCTAGACATACAATATATACATTACACTTACCCCACATAATATGTATATATATACACACACACTACACATACCGTATGTACAGATAATATATAAATTAAACAACACTTACCCTGTACAAACACTAGATACACTATACATTTACTATATACTCTACACATAGCTAATGTACAGACTAGTTATAAAGATTACACTTATCATATATACAAAACATAAATACTACATTTATGCTATATACATACTACATAGAATACACTATGCAGATATTCTATATACAATACACTTACCCTATACATAAACTATATACACTATGTTTATCCTATATACAGACGCTATATAAATAGTTTATCCTATATAAACACTATATATACTACACTTACCTTATATACAGATATTAAATAGATTAAGCTTATCCTATAAGCACACTATATAGATTATACCTATCCTATGTACACACTATGTAGAGTACACTTACCTTACACATTGACTATATACACTACACTTACCCTAAACACACACTATATACACTATACATACACTATATATACTACACTTAACCCTTTATACAGGCAATATATAGATGAATTATCCTATATATACACACTAAATGCACTACACGTACCATGATTACACCAATCCTATATACACACTACATAGACTACACTTACTCTACACATACACTAAAATCATTGCACTTACCGTATAATACAATATGTACACTACACTTACCCTATGCACAAACACCATAAAGATTCACTTATCCTGCATACACACTATGTAGATTACACTTACCTTATATACACACAGTATGTAGACTACACTTACCTTATATACACACACTATGTAGACTACACTTACCTTATATACACACACTATGTAGACTACACTTCCCCTATGTACATACTGTATAGCCTACATATACCATATATAGAAACTTGTGGTCCGTGAGAAGGTTCTCTGTGAAGACTGCGGAGACTGAAGATTGTGTCTGAATTAAAAAGAAAACATGACATAAATACTGCAGCAGTTGTTGGACTCTTTAACACATACTGTCTATCAGGATGGACCCCGTGTCTTAATCTTGTATCAAACAACGAGTGACCCCGATGTCCATTGTAACTTGTCACACCTCACCTTTCATTTGCTAAGTCAACTGGACAACTGCAACTTCTGATACTCACTAATTTCCAACATTCTGTCATTTTCTGAGAGTTTGTTGATGTCGTCACATAAAAAATGTACATGTAGTCTCAGCCCAATGGAGATTCTTAAAGGGTCGCAAAGAGAAGTATAAAAAGTATTCCCAAATCGCAGGGGCGTTGCTAGGGTCTCAAAAGATCCGGGGCACAAGCCCCAATAAATATGTGCCCCCCCCCCCCTCCCGCACTATGCTGTACTTGCTATACAGCGGCACTTACCTGTCACATCCAGGGCCTCCAGGTGATGTCTCCTCTCTGTCATCATCTTCTCCACTTGGTCTGGACAACTTCTCTCAGCCGCCTTGTCTCTGCAGAGTGTGACACACAGACATCTTAGCTTCCTCACATTCTATCATTATCCCCCAACTGGAGTCCCCACAGTCTTATCCTGCTGCTTGCTGTGCCAAAACCTCACCCCCCCCCCCTCCCCCAATACCCCCAAATACTATCCTAAAGAAACATTACTGCCCCCCATAGTAATAGTGCTCCTCATAGTCCCACCAATAGTAATTCCCTTCTAGAATGCCCTCATTAGTAACACTGCCCCAACCGTGATAATGCTCTTCAACAATGCCCCCATTATTAGAAGAGCCCTCCCATATTAATAATACCCTCACAGAGTCCCCAGTAGAAATAAGGCCCCCTATTGTTCCCCCAGTGGTGATAAAGCTCCCTACAGACCCCTCAGTAGTAATAAGACCCCCATAGTGCGCTTAGTAGAAATAAGGCGGATCTATAAGACCCTCCTATAGAGCCCCCAGTAGTAATAAGACTGCCTATAATGTCCCCTGGATCTGCAGTGCCCCCTGCAGTTATAATCCTCCCTCCACCATACAGTCCCATGTAAATAACATCACCTCCTCCCCAGCCTGCCTCCAACGCACAATCCCATGTAAACATCACCCCCTAGGGCTACTTTCACACTTGCGTTCGTGCAGATCTGTCCTGTACTTGTACAGGACGGATCCTCACCGATATAATACAAACCAATGCATCCGTTCAGGAACCGATCCGTTTGTATTAAATTTGAATTTCTAAGTCCCAAGTCCTTTACAATTGCACCATTTTGTGTGAATGCAAAGAGATCCGTCCCTATTGACTTACATTGTAAGTCAGGACGGATCCGTTTGGCTCCGCAAGGCCATGCGGACACAAAAACGCTGCTTGCAGCATTTTGGGGTCCGCCTCCAAAATGGAACGGGGGGCCGTACGGAGCCGAACGAATGCATTCTGAATGGATCCGCATCCATTCAGAATGCATTGGGGTTAAACTGATGCATTTGGGGCTGCTTGTGAGAGCCTTGAAACGGATCTCACAAGCGGATCACCAAACGCAAGTGTGAACGTAGCCTAAACCAGTGTTTCCTAACCAGTGTGCCTCCAGCTGTTGCAAAACTACAACTCCCAGCATGCCCGCACAGCCAAAGGCTGTCCAGGCATGCTGGGAGTTGTAGTTTTGAAACAGCTGGAGGCACGCTGTTTGGGAAACACGGGCCTAAACATTAAGTCCCATGTACTTAAACATCATTCCCCCCCACCATTCACTTTCCACATACAGTCCCATGTAAATAACATCACTCCCTCCCCCAGCCACCTCAAGCACACAGTTCCATGTCAATAACATCCCTCCCTTCAGCCCTAACATACATCCCAGTTAAATAACTACAACTCCCAGCATTGCTCTGCCTCTCCCTTCACTTACCTCTCCTGTACAGACATCAGCATTAGGCTCCTTCTCCTCTTCACTCCGGTCTAATCCTGCACTGGTCACATGATCGTGACATCATCCAGGTCATCCTATCACAGCCTGTTTTGCTGATCACATGACCTGTGATGTCACCAAAGGTCCTTCACCTCTTCCCAGTGTAAGATTCAATTGTATTGCCGTTCTGTGTACGGCAATACAGTTGTATCTAGCATGCAGGACATTCGGGGCCTGGGACAAAACATCCGGGGCCCAGGCCCCGATTGTTTTAACCTAGCGACGCCCCTGCCAAATCGTGCACCGATACCCTAATTAGCATATTCATTAAGATATCTCTGCAACAGCAATTTGGGTAATAAAAGTAGCAAGCATATTTATATTTTTTATTCACATAGCCGTACCAGGGCTTGTCTTTTGCAGTACAAGATGTACTTTCTAATGGCGCCATTTATGGTTGCATACAATGTGAATGGGAAGCGGAAACTAATTTCAAATGGGGTGGAATTATAAAAAAAATAAACAATTCTGCAACAGTTTTATATTAGTTTTGTTTTTTAACACCGTTTCCTATGCATTAAAACTGACCTATTATTTTTATTCTTGGTCATTACGATTACATTAGTCCCAGGTGCCTGCAGTTTAAAACAGAAGGCCCCTGGCGGATATCGCGCCCGCTCTGCTCATGCGTTTTTTGTTGCAGAAGCGCACAGAAATCCGTACAGAAATTTGTGCTGATTTTCTGCACCTTACCCTACACCTGTGTACAGGCACCCTAAGGCTTGGAGGGGAGAATGCTAATTAACTCATACCAGCCCAACTAACTATCTGAATAAAAAATTACCCTTTTTGGGAGGGTTTTTCCGATATTTATATGACTGTGCCTGTAGTAATAGAGCAAGATTTACATTTAAGGGTTCAATCCAAAAAAGCTGGTTTCACAAGCTAAGGCCTCATGCACACGACTGTGCCATTTTTTGCGGTCCGCAAACCAAGGATCCGCAAAAAACTGAAGCCGTCCGTGTTGCGCCGGCAATATAAATGCCTATAACAACGGTCGCGTGCATGAGGCCTAAAGCCGCAATGCATATGAAGAACCTCACTTAAAGGCAACTACATGAGATGAGTTTAAAGACGCCAAGTATTTTCACATTTTAGGGCTTCATTCACAACAGTCAGTGTTTGGTCAGTGATTTCCATCAGTGATTGTGAGCCAAAACCAGGAGTGGATCCTACACAGACATAAGGTAGAAGGGAAAGATCTGCACCTGTTCTGCGTTTTGGACCCGCACTTGGTTTTGGCTCAAAATCACTGATGAAAATCACTGAGCAGACACTGACTGTGCGAATAAGGCCCTAATGCAATCATCTGCAGTGTCTGCCATTCTTTATACTTCACCTTTCCTTAGGTAACTTCACCACAAGTGTTGTAGACCTGACCAAAAGTCCTATTTTCCCTAGACACATAATAAACCTTTCAAATTTAGGGAAAACGCTAAAATCTTTTCCTGTTTTATTGTATTTATTGTAGCTTACTAAAAACACAGCAGTTTTATGCGGAGATATCCCGCACCTGAATATAACAGTTAGATATATCTCAGTATCTTACCCCAGAAATCCCACCGTGAGCAGTGGGCGTAAAAGCAGCTCCTCCGGGTGTCTCCGAAATTCATCACTAACCATAAAATCAGTTTCCCAAGGAGCCAACTGATGATTTTTAGATTCAAGCCGACCAATAGCTGTCTGTTTACTGCAGTTGCCATGGTGATGTCAACCTCAGACTTAAAGGGGACATTACCTTCCTGATCACTTTTTCTTTTCAAATACTAATCTTGATGAATCCCTGCTCTTATGTCAAGTGTGAATGAAATCCAAATAATCTTTACATTTTATGCCATGGAGAGGTAGAAATTAAAGGGGGTCTGTCACCTATTTGTGCTGCCTTATCTGAGGGCAGTATATAAAGGTGACAGAAATCCAGATATTTTTAAGTAGTGGCAATCTCCGACGGGATCTTAGTACTGGAGCGCCTGTTAGGCCAGGTTCACAACACCGTTTAGCTTTCCGTTCTTCAGTATTTTAAGCATCCGTTGTGCTCAGTTATGCACATGTTGCATCCTTTTTAGCCATTTCCGTCTGGGATCCGTTATTTTAGAGGGAAAAAATTCCTACATAAAGTTTTTTTTGCAGTCTAAAATAACGGCTCGTAGACAGAAATGGCTGGTGCATAACAGATGCTTAAGATACATGTGAACTCAGCCTTAGGCCTCATGCACACGGCCATTGTGCGGTCGTTCCGTACATTGGGGACTGCAATTTGCGGTCCCTAATGCACGGGCAATGTTCGTGCGGCGGCCATGACGAATTGAGACCTATTCAACTTGAATGGATCTGTGATTTGTCCGCACCTCAAAAAAACGGATGTGTGCATGAGGCCTTAAAGGGATTGTGTCACTTTAGTAAATAGTATTTGTGGTCGGGGCTACCCCTGAACTGGGACCCTAACCAGTAGTTAACTAAACGGTTTGATTTGTGCCGTAACCGCAACGTCGTAGAGATGACTGAAGGAGGCCATCCCCTGTGGTGAGATGATGAAAAGGAGGGTGGGAAGGGTGGGTGTGTTGAGCAGACGTAGGATGTAGGGGAGGGGGAACAGAGCCTAAATAGCGTGGCATAGCCCCTCCCACAAATACAGGCCAATAAATCGGCCTTAAAACTTGTGGTCGGGGCTACCCCTGAACTGGGACCCTAACCAGTAGTTAACTAAACGGTTTGATTTGTGCCGTAACCGCAACGTCGTAGAGATGACTGAAGGAGGCCAAAAAGCAAGCTACCAGAAAACTTTATTAACGAAGCGCATTCATAGTACCAGATTCTGACAGGCGTGAGACATTTCAACGTTCGGGTGAGGTATGTATCGTGAATAACAGGAGGAGTGCCAGCGCCCTAACTTTCTGATGACATTAGCAGGAACTCGGTTCTTGGATGCTGCAGAAGCGGCGCCAATCCGAAAGGAGTGGCCGCAGACGGATGCCGGGTCTAAGCCTAGGTTGGCCACCAGGGAGCGGACATGTGAAACAAATTGGGAGCTCGTGAGGTGTGCTGCATTGAAAGGCAAAAGTGGCCTCTGAGGTGATGAACTGTCAATACTGCTTAACAACTTGTGTAACACTTGAATGGGGCACCAGCGGTGAGTGGTTGGGTAGTACGTGATCTGGGTAGGAGGGCCTGTCTGTGAAGTTTTGGTGCACACGAGCGAGAGAATGAAATTGACAGTGTCAGTCTTCAGTTGTCCGACAGTCAGATACCTGCGGCTGCTACGGGCTGAGGTAAACTCTCCTGGTCTCAGGAAGCCATAGAAAGCCAGGTATATGGCTGCTTTTATCACTAAACTTTGCTGGGCTCCGAAAGGGCTATGGTCTAACATGTCAGACAACTGACGAAATATTTGCCCGGTGACGGCCTGGCGGCCCGGCCGCGTGTTAGGATTGCATTTCTCAAGTCCCCTAAGTGTAGCCTTGACTACGTGAATGGAGAACAGTGAGGGAGCTACTGGTAGACTGGAGGCTCGGAAATGCTGCACACCGGCTAAGTAAGACTTAACTGTGGAGTGCGACAAATTCAACTCAGAGTGACAATAACCAATGAAGGCCAGGATGTAGTCGGTGAAATCAAGGACGCCTTGGGGAAATTTGTCTTGAAATTTAAGGAATGTTCTCCAACCTGTTTGATAAGCCCTGGCCGTGTTGGGTGACAGGGACTTGGCCAGTAGAGAACGAGCTGTAGCTAAGTGAGAGTTTATGTCCAAACCAGAGAAGGGAACGGAGGGACTGTGGCTCCGCTGGCGTCTGCGTCGGGAGTTACCTGCGAGAAAAGGCCAAAATTAGCTCTAGACAGCGCATCAGCAGCGACATTCTTCTGTCCTGATATATGTGAGCATGTGTAGCGAAACTGGTATTGTAATGAAAGAAGCACTAGTCGTCTGAGGAAGGGCAACACCTGCGGGGATTTAGACGACCCATTGTTTAGGACATCCATAACTGCTGCATTGTCGGAAATGAACAATACCGTGTGACCGGTCCACTCATGACCCCACACATGAGCTGCTGCGACCAAGGGGTAAATTTCACAGGAAGCTGAAGACTGAAGAAACCCTGGCAGTATCTTGACTTCGTCAGGCCATACGTCCGCTAGCCAATGAGTGCCAAAAATGGCTGCGAATCCAGAACTGGGAGCTGCATCAGAGAAGACTATAGGGGAACTATTGGACACCACCGGGATGAGGAGAGAAATACCATTCCAGCTACTGAGAAAATAGTCCCACATGGCTAAGTCGGCTACTATTTGCTCGTCAAGGCAAATGAGGCTGTCTTGGGAGGGAGCTGAAGGAAGGAGAGCTAGTAGTCGTGACACGAACGGCCTACCTTGGGGCATGACTCGCATAGCAAAATTTAACATGCCTAAAAGAGATTGTAACTCAACTTTTTTAATGGTTCTGGTCTGCGTGAAATTGTGGAGGGTGAACCTAATCCTGTCCAGTTTGTCTTCCGGTAACTTAGCGACCATGTTTACTGTGTCCAGAATGATACCTAAGAAAGTAATAACTGGGGACGGACCTTCGACCTTTTTTGGGGAAACGGGAATGTCAAGTTGGTGAAAACAGTTCAGCAGCGACTGCAGTGCTATCGGATTGGACTCGGGGCGTTCCAACAACAGAAAGTCGTCTAAGTAATGAATAACAAAACTACAATGGAACTCGTGGACTAGTATCCAGTGGAGAGCCTGGGCCAGTTTGTCAAACAACCAAGGACTGCTTTTTGAACCGAAAGTGAGCTTAGAGGCAAAATAATAAAGATCTCTCCACTTTATACCATGCCACTGCCACAAAGTGGGACTGATGGGGAGTAGCTTAAAGGCATCAGATATATCAGCTTTTGACAGAATGGAGCTACGTCCTAACTGCAATATGATAGCGATGGCCTGATCTATGGAGGAGTATTTCATGCTGACTTCTTCGGAGGGTATGAGAGAGTTAATGCTGGGGGTGGAGTGACCGTGTGGGGCTGAGAAGTCAACGATCAACCTTTGTTTGTTACTGAATTTGCCTGTGACTACGCCTATGGGGCTGACTCTCCACCGCGCAAAAGGAGGAGAAGAAAAGGGGCCTATTAGGAACCCCTTAGTCAACTCGATGGAAATCAGTTCATCCACTGCCTGAGGGTGAAGCTCCGCTGACAATAAATTCCTGCACTCGTGAGACGACTCAGGCAAGGCGACTAGGCCAGTGTGGAAACCTGATCTAAACCCTGACATGAGGAACTGTACGAAGCTAGGGTCGTGGTGGTTGCGTAGGAAGTGCAGCAGACAATCAACGTTAAGGACACTCAGATACGACTTATCTGCTTTTAATGTACAGACCGACTTGGGATGGGCTCTGAAACATTTCACACAAACATGTAACAGCCTACACTGACTATAATTACAGGAGGAAAAATTGAAATTATTACAGATCTGTGATCTGCCGAGATATTGAATGGGCCTTCCCAATTTGTCGACTAAACCTGAGGTATTCTGGGGATCAGGGTGCCTAGACGGCTGTGCGGGAGGGCTAATATCGGCACTTGAGGCAGCCCTGTGACACCATTCTGCTGTGTGGTAGATGGATTGACACAGAGAACAAGCGGGAGCCCTAAGACCAGCAAAGTGTCTGCAGAATATCTCAGTGTCGATATTAGCCCAATTTGTGAGAAACTGAAATTGACTGAGGGCCGCCGCAGCCTTAGCTGAGAAAGAGCAGTGATAATCATAGAACGAACTACCACCATATTTGTACCCCAATTCGGTCACCCTAAACAAATAAAGATCTAACTCTTCCCTACGGTCGGGCCGTACGGAACAAATCACGTCTCTATACAGACTGAAAGCTAAAAGGAACTCCGGGATGGTAAGCTTCCTGTTAAGCCTGAGATCGCGGCCCCTGAGTACTACTGAGACGTCACCGCACGCGATGACTTTGCTGTCAGAGAAATCCCGAGTAGCAATTAACAGGGAAGCCAAATTGACGTCCCTGCCTTCCAGAATATCTTTCCTGATGTTGGCCGGTATGAAATGAGCGGGGGTGATATTAGGAACCGAGACTGTCGTACCGGTGCATCCCGCTGCGGATGTGGACGGGATAGCCAACTCTGGACCCGGAGGAGTGAGAACAGCACCCCGGGACTCGACTGTGTCCAGTCTGGATTGGATGTCCGTGACTGATGATGTAAGATTGTTTAACATGAGATGAATCTGAGCGAGCGAGGTCTGGACTGTGGCCATCGAGACTTCCTCCTGAGGTTGAGGACTCGCAGAAGACGGTATAATTCCGCCTTTCTGGCTGATGCTGTAAATGGGATACCCCTCTTGGACAGCTCTGCCATCAACCTCGGTATGGTCCAACTTCGCAGTGACGGGATGCTACCCGCTTCGGACAACCTGGCGGTATTTTCATTGACCGAGGCCTCCACGATGTCAGAGGCATGAGACATGATCCTGTGGATACAGTACATGAGAATGAGGCACCACACGGGACCCGGGACTGGGCACCAGTGACAACCCTGCCACCGAACGACGTGGAGTGCGTAGGCATGCCAACATGGATAACGTAACCCCGTGATCAATGAATACCGCCACCGACAAACTGAGCTGACTTACCCACAGCGCGGAAGAAGCAAACAGCGAGAATGAAGAGGATATCTAAATAAAACCGTGAGATTTATTTTTTATTTTTTTTAGACAACAAAAATGAGAAGGTGAAACTAGCACTGAAAACTGCCCTATACTACCTGTTGGAAATGACGCTGGACCTGAAAAGAAGCAACGTCCCTAGAGAAAAAAATGGAGAAAACATACATAAACAGACAAGGAACGGCTGAACATGACTGGAGATGTGAACGAGATTGACGAACAAAACGTGCGTACGATGCGTAAGCTACGGAGGTTTGGAAACGAAATGACGTAGTGAATGCGTACTAGAGGTGATTGAACCTACCTAATAAAGTGTGCAGGGCACTTGTTTCATCCGTGATATATATATATATATATACACATATATATACCCATACATGCACACCATTGTGCCAATTCAACCTCTTTTTTTTTCTTTTTTTTCACTGCAGTAGCAGGAGTGACCACCAGAGGGTGCTCACTCTCAAGACCTGCTACACTTTGTGTATAGAGCTCCTCGTGCTGCATTCTCAGCTGTGGCCACCGGGGGCGAATGGAGCCAAACAGGAAGGAGCCTGGGACGCCGACTGAACTGAAACAAGCGGCCGGTGACAGCAGGAGAGGACACCACACAGGGAGGCCACGGAGGTAAGTACAACAAATCCAACCAAATAACCTGCCTCACTAATGGCACAGCGGCCTGTGCCAGACATTTGTGAAAAAGTTCGGGACCACGCTGACCCCTGCACCCTGCCTAAACTGCCGCGTGGGAGCCGATGCATCCAGGCAGTTCGCTCCAGTGCAGCGTGACTCCCCCTTACCTGGAGAGTCGGCGCTGCCGGCCGGACTTTGAGCAACGGGCCGCTGACTGAGGCGGCAACTTACCTGGGAAGGCGGGCGACCAAGTCAGAAGCGAAAACGGAGTACACGACGCACTGTGTGGAATAGGGAGCAGTAGGGCAACAGACCAGACGCACACCGATATGACCACGATCTGTGTTGAGCAGACGTAGGATGTAGGGGAGGGGGAACAGAGCCTAAATAGCGTGGCATAGCCCCTCCCACAAATAAAGGCCAATAAATCGGCCTTAAAACTTATCATGTAGAGAAAGTTAATACAAGGCACTTACTAATGTATTGTGATTGCCCATATTGCCTCCTTTGCTAGCTGGATTCATTTTTCCATCACATTATACACAGCTTTTTCCCATGGTTACGACCACCCTGTAAACCATCAGTGGTGGCCCTGCTTGCACACTATAGGAGAACGCACCAGCCTATCTGAGTTTCCACAGTCCTGGTCACCAGAGAGGATTACAGGGTGGTCACGCCCCAGAGTGGCATTACCACTTCTTCACCCCGCTACTATCTCTAATGTGCTAATATCATGTCATCTTGTGTATTTATTTCAGGTCCACTACACTGTGCATTTCTAATGTTTGCAACTGTTGTAATGTTTAAATGTAATTTGCCTGGTTTACCAGCAGGTGGCAGCAAATACGGCAGAGCTATAGTTAGGTAGAATGGAGCTTTCCATTCCATTCTAAAGCCCCTCGGTGGAGGAGTGGGCCAGTCCCACTTCATGCAGGAAGGGTGGGGATTAGTGAGAGTCAGTTCCAGCTTACTCCCTGCCAAGGGAGGGTGTGCTGGGCATGTCTCTCCTGAACATGCCCAAGCCAAGCCATCCAGAGCACCCTCAGCTCTGCTGGACATAGAGGCCAAAGATTGAAGCCTCAGGAGCCAGGAGGAGTATTTCCTTGCCAAACATAGAGTCAGACTACTAAGTGTTGTGCAGCATAAAGAAGAAGCAAAGTTATACAGCCAGCCTGATAGTACAGCAGAGCCAGAGAGCAACAAATGTAGCAGTGATGAGTTTGCCTGCCAGAGTCTTAATGCTAAAGCCTGCTTGGACCAAGGCAAAATTGGAACTGCATCTCAAGATCTGGACTCAAGTTATTCTTTTATCCCTCAACTATTCCCCCTATTTGTTTGCTTCGGAGCCAACGCCTTTGGTCCAGCCGTATCCAGGTAGGAGCACCGTGACACTCACACCTCATATAAAGGGACATTTTAGGCCACCCTATACCACTCGGCCGTTCCTACACCTGGGACGCGACATAGAGGGCCCAGTGGCGCGGCCCTCCCATTGCATATATTGTGATACTCACCTCATCCACTTGCACACAAAGAGACAGTAACTCCTCTTTTGATTGAAGAGGATCTGTCGCGCTGGGAGCGTGCGATGACGTAATCACGCTGAGCGCCGGTCCTTCGGCTGGACCTTTTCATTCAATAGAGGAGCATTAGGATGAGGTGAGTATATATATTTTTTTCTTCTTTTTTTTGCTGAAATGAAACATTACAGCAGGGAGCCACTATGGGGCATTATTACTGCAGGGGTCACTATGGCGAACATTATCGGCCACCATGGGAACATTAGTACTGCTAATGGCCACTATGGGAGACATTATTACTGCCGTGGGGCACTATGGCGGATATTACTACTGCTGGGGGCCACTATGGGGGACATTATTACTGCTGGGGGGTATTATGTACACTGAGGGCACTGCGGGGTTGGGATCTTTGTTTAAAAAAAAAAGCCATTTTTAACAGCCGTGAATAACAGATGCAAAACGGGCATTAAAAACGGACAGACAAAAAATGGATGCACAAATGGTTGGAAAATGGCCACGAAAAACTGACAGTGTGCATTAAGCCTCATTTACACATCCGTGCTTAAATCTGTGAAAAGGAGGTCAGCGATGCCTCCATGGAGATATCTGTGAAGGATCCATGTGTGGTCCGTGTGTGCATATTTTGCTGTCCGTGTGTCATCCGTGTTTCACTGACACTGCACAGCTAAAAAATAATTTTCAAAGCATCTCTTCCTAATGATCCGTGAAACACTGATGGATCCGTGTTGCATTTGTGGTTTTCACGGATACATAGACTATAATGGGCATGATGGATCCGTGAACACGGACAAAGTAGAGCATTTATCCGTGCTGAAAACACAGACCCACGGACCGTGCTAAAACTCTGATGTGTGAATACACACATTAAAATGAATGAGGACGTGAGCTGTCCGTGGAGAACATGTACAGCGCACGTGCGTGGAACACTGAGGTGTGAATGAGGCTTTGTAGAGCTTAGAGCGTTTAGGACTGTACGGTAACAGAATTCAGACATGTCGGTTCAGCATGTTAGGGATCAGCTCCCTGAAAAGATTGCACTGAAAGTGTAGTGTCCCACTAGGTAGGGGTGGGCTCTACACAAGGGTCAATTGGTGTGCGCGTTACTCCTACTCACAAGGAACAGAAGTGTTATATTTAATTGTGCATTTTATGTATGTTCTAATGTGTTTTTACATGCAATGTACCCCTGTATGATGCAACAGCAGGCCTAGTTGGGTGTAGTTAGACATCCCAGACACTAAAGGGAGTTAGGGAGCCCCTAGTATAAATGTCCAGGCCCAGACAGGGAGAGTTAGTGCAGAGTCAGGAGTCTGAGAAGACAGAGGTTAAAAAGCCTGCTCCTGACATGCAGCTGGATAGCCCTGGCTGCTAGTGATGTCCAGGAGGCTAGTGAGAAGCTCCAGCCTGCCTGAGAACAAGAGAGCCTTAGTTAGCTCTGAAGACACCCCAGTTGCAGGACCCAACCTCCTGGGAGAAACCCACAGTCATCCACTTTACAAGAGAGGGCGATCCAGGGTAAGCTAAGTGACCCTGATGGGCAGATGAAACTAGAAAGGGCAGCATGAATCTAATACCTGAGGAAGATAGTAACCAAGGATTTAAGCCACCCTTTAGGCATCCGGGCCTTGGGAGATAAAGCCAGAGCAGGAGTTCTAGAAAGGACAGTGTACATTGATTCTGAGGAAAGGTACAACCTGCTGCTGAGTGCTTGTGAATTTACCCTCTGCGTATCTTGCATAAATATTACCTGCCATTGTGTGATTAAGCCTACTTGTGGAACTGTGATCAGAAGACTGTACTACTACCTGCTGTACAAAGTTGGATTGTTCAGTAAAAATACGTTTGGTTCACTACTCTACTTGTGTACCTCCATCATTCCAACTACCAACCGGCGTGCCACCGTCCAAAGGCACTGGCGTCACGAATACAACAGGGACCTTGCCCCAGGCACTCAAAATACCCGTAACATCCAGGGCACCTCATCCACCATCCGGCCTGGTCCCTATATACAGAGTGTGCCCCAGAGGAACCGTGTCTACCTCTCCTTCACTGCCACGCGCCTGCCCAGGGTTCTCCAATACAGTGAGTAACCCTCGATTGCCCATAACCGTGACCTCACTTCGTCTATACCCTGCAGGTCTGGCGTGTTGCATAAATAGGCGTCACAAACAGGATACGAATATTCCTGCGCCATTGCGGATTTAAAAACTGTGTGCTGAAAATTGTCTTAAAGTGACATGCCCCAATTGTTTTATTGAAAATTGCTGGGCCAAAGTGAACTGTAATAATTGCGGTGTGAAAATAGCATTGTGTGGACTGTTTTCTACTTATTTAAGCCACCGCTTGCTGTCAATGAATAGACAGCTATTTTGCTCAAAGATGGCCGCTTAGCTTGATTGAAATTGTTTGCTGCGTCATCTTCATCCTAAATTGGCGGTAAAAATTGGCGCCTTCTGCTAAAGGTGCGGGAAGGCTGTATGCTGGCGCCACCGCCCTGTCTGGACATTTGCATGTCTGCTGTAATGGACTCCGCCTCCCCCATACTGGAGTACCTGGGGGGCGGCCTCCCAGTGCAATGGGAGGATCTGTCTGAACTTGTTGGCGCCACTTGTCGCTCTCCAGAGAAGGATCGAGCATGTTGAGGAGTGAGGACTGTTCTGCTGAGATGTCCGCGCCTGATTTGTTAACCATGAATGTGACTGGTGTAGAGCAAGAGGACGCTCCACCGGCCTACTCTCCGGGACCGGAGAGACCCGCCTGCCCGCCACCGAGGACGCAACCGGAGACCTACTATGGCTCCTGGAGAGACTTCTTCCAGCCCTCGTTCAAGTGGTCAGCGTTGATGGCAGAGATTCAGGAGGCCGCAATAAAGAAGACAACTAAAACCAAAATATACTATGAAGAACTGGCAAAGACCGTTCACGAGTGCCACACCGACACACAACCCCGCCTGGAAAGGAGAATGGGGTTGGTTGTGGCCTTTGACAAGGACAGAGGCTTCGGTTTCATAAAAGACTACCGGACTGGAAGAGACTTGTATGTCAATCGGAGGTCCGTCAAGCGGAGCTACCTCCCAGAACATTTACATAACCTCCGCGAGGGAGAGGAGGTTGAATTCACCCCTGCTGAGGGCCTGCGAGGCCCCTACGCCACTGCCGTGTCCCGTCCTAAAAAGAAATCGGAGGACTGGGACCTTGATGAGGACCACCCTGGCTGCGAGCGCGAACCTGCGTGCTCTCCAGAACCGGCCCATCATGCCTTTCAAGAAAGGGGCTCCTTCATTGGCCCGAATGTATTTTGGCAGCCGACAGTGGTGGAGAAGAGGGTTAGCCCATGGCCCTCACCTGAGTTGCCTCGCAGGGAGAAAACTGTCCGTGAGCTTCAGGATGCCGAGAGATTCCGAGCTACCCTGGAAAATATCCGCAGAGGGAGGAAAGCGGACGCCTCACCTGAGCCTGCAGCGGCTGCGCAGGACGAACCACCCACCTTCCAAGTGCCGACGGCGACAGCGGAGACCAGCGATCCCGACTCCGAAAGCCTGGACGACCAGATTGTGCGGCTGGAGTTGAAACTACGGGAGCTACGCCAGATTGCCTCCGCCAGGATCCGGACTCCACCTGACCTAAAAGAAAGTGGACGTAAGGACTCGGACGTCTCCGGGTCTAAGGTGAGAGTACCTGTCCCTTCCAGTCGTCCCTCCTTAGTACCGGCACCTGCGGTGGGATCCTCTTACGCTGTGCACCGGCGCACAGAGCCAGTCGTCCCAGAACCCACCGGACCGCTTGCAGCAGCGGTACCCAGGCCAGTGCAGCAGCCCACGGTTGTTATGCCTGCTCCGGTGAGGTCAGCGACTTTGATCACCCCTAGGCCTATGGGGCCTATACCTATTAGGGGTCTGTTTATGCTACAGTTGCCCCCCAATTCTGTGTTGTGGGCACATCCATCTGTTGAATCTCAATACAGGCCCAATATACAAATGGAGCCAGGGAGCACCACTGAAATGCAAAGTGAATATGACATGCCCCTGTGAATTGGCCTGCTAGGCCCTTGATGGTTGTTTTGTTTTACCAAGGGATCCTAAAGAAGACTTAACCCTTTAAGGACAGGAGTCCTTCGTTGTTTTGGCCCTCTGTTGCTGCTGCCAGTTACCCACGGCTCAGTGGAGGCGGCAAGCCACTGAAATACCACGTGCAGCAAGGCCATCTTGTTTACAGGACCTCCTGCCTGCTTTCTCAGAGTGAAAACCCAGTTGTGCCTGTTTTCATGTTGCACCTTTAACCCTTTCACCCCCTTTTCAGGTTGATTGAGGGTATTACAGCACTACTTTGATGTGTATGCCATTTAAATAATGTGGACTATTTTATGTGCTGCTGTTTTATTATGCAACTTAAATTTCAAGAATTGGGCCCAGAGATAGACTCAAATGCACATGAGCCTCTGAGATTTTGCTACTATTTTAAAGAAATGTGCCCAGAGATGGACTCCACCTTGTGCGAGCCTCTGTGATTCTATCTTCCTCTCTATTTGCATCTGCGATATCCTTACTTGGCTGTGGATTGAACAAAAAAGAAGAACCTGGGTACGGACTCATTTTATATGCTTTGAGCCTCCAAGAATTGTTATTTAATTGTTTTTACATTTTCCATGGACTACAACTGTTCTATCATGGACAATTTCCACTTGAAAGTATTATTATGGACTATCCTGGTATTTATTGTTACGCTGTGCCAGGTCAGCGCCCCTGTTCCCATTGTGTTATCCTGAGAGAAGAGAACGACGCCCCTTTTCACCATTACTTGCTCCTAATCCAGTGGAACTGTCTGATGTATACATATAATGTATTCTTGCAAATGTAGATGTGTTTTCCTGCTTTGCTTTATCTTCCCTATTACAGGTGCAGTATCCAGCTGTGCAGGGACCCTCCATGTTGCGCCGAGGACGGGCAACGTTATAGCGTGGGGGTATGTAGTGTCCCACTAGGTAGGGGTGGGCACTACACAAGGGTCAATTGGTGTGCGCGTTACTCCTACTCACAAGGAACAGAAGTGTTATATTTAATTGTGCATTTTATGTATGTTCTAATGTGTTTTTACATGCAATGTACCCCTGTATGATGCAACAGCAGGCCTAGTTGGGTGTAGTTAGACATCCCAGACACTAAAGGGAGTTAGGGAGCCCCTAGTATAAATGTCCAGGCCCAGACAGGGAGAGTTAGTGCAGAGTCAGGAGTCTGAGAAGACAGAGGTTAAAAAGCCTGCTCCTGACATGCAACTGGATAGCCCTGGCTGCTAGTGATGTCCAGGAGGCTAGTGAGAAGCTACAGCCTGCCTGAGAACAAGAGAGCCTTAGTTAGCTCTGAAGACACCCCAGTTGCAGGACCCAACCTCCTGGGAGAAACCCACAGTCATCCACTTTACAAGAGAGGGCGATCCAGGGTAAGCTAAGTGACCCTGATGGGCAGATGAAACTAGAAAGTGCAGCAAGAATCTAATACCTGAGGAAGATAGTAACCAAGGATTTAAGCCACCCTTTAGGCATCCGGGCCTTGGGAGATAAAGCCAGAGCAAGAGTTCTAGAAAGGACAGTGTACATTGATTCTGAGGAAAGGTACAACCTGCTGCTGAGTGCTTGTGAATTTACCCTCTGCGTATCTTGCATAAATATTATCTGCCATTGTGTGAATAAGCCTACTTGTGGAACTGTGATCGGAAGACTGTACTACTACCTGCTGTACAAAGTTGGATTGTTCAGTAAAAATACGTTTGGTTCACTACTCTACTTGTGTACCTCCATCATTCCAACTACCAACCGGCGTGCCACCGTCCAAAGGCACTGGCGTCACGAATACAACAGGGACCTTGCCCCAGGCACTCAAAATACCCGTAACATCCAGGGCACCTCATCCACCATCCGGCCTGGTCCCTATATACAGAGTGTGCCCCAGAGGAACCGTGTCTACCTCTCCTTCACTGCCACGCGCCTGCCCAGGGTTCTCCAATACAGTGAGTAACCCTCGATTGCCCATAACCGTGACCTCACTTCGTCTATACCCTGCAGGTCTGGCGTGTTGCATAAATAGGCGTCACAAACAGGATACGAATATTCCTGCGCCATTGCGGATTTAAAAACTGTGTGCTGAAAATTGTCTTAAAGTGACATGCCCCAATTGTTTTATTGAAAATTGCTGGGCCAAAGTGAACTGTAATAATTGCGGTGTGAAAATAGCATTGTGTGGACTGTTTTCTACTTATTTAAGCCACCGCTTGCTGTCAATGAATAGACAGCTATTTTGCTCAAAGATGGCCGCTTAGCTTGATTGAAATTGTTTGCTGCGTCATCTTCATCCTAAATTGGCGGTAAAAATTGGCGCCTTCTGCTAAAAGTGCGGGAAGGCTGTATGCTGGCGCCACCACCCTGTCTGGACATTTGCATGTCTGCTGTAATGGACTCCGCCTCCCCCATACTGGAGTACCTGGGGGGCGGCCTCCCAGTGCAATGGGAGGATCTGTCTGAACTTGTTGGCGCCACTTGTCGCTCTCCAGAGAAGGATCGAGCATGTTGAGGAGTGAGGACTGTTCTGCTGAGATGTCCGCGCCTGATTTGTTAACCATGAATGTGACTGGTGTAGAGCAAGAGGACGCTCCACCGGCCTACTCTCCGGGACCGGAGAGACCCGCCTGCCCGCCACCGAGGACGCAACCGGAGACCTACTATGGCTCCTGGAGAGACTTCTTCCAGCCCTCGTTCAAGTGGTCAGCGTTGATGGCAGAGATTCGGGAGGCCGCAATAAAGAAGACAACTAAAACCAAAATATACTATGAAGAACTGGCAAAGACCGTTCACGAGTGCCACACCGACACACAACCCCGCCTGGAAAGGAGAATAGAAACATAGAAACATAGAATGTGTCGGCAGATAAGAACCATTTGGCCCATCTAGTCTGCCCAATATATCTGAATCCTATCAATAGCCCCGGCCCTATCTTATATGAAGGATGGCCTTATGCCTATCCCATGCATGCTTAAACTCCTTCACTGTATTTGCAGCTACCACTTCTGCAGGAAGGCTATTCCATGCATCCACTACCCTCTCAGTAAAGTAATACTTCCTTATATTACTTTTAAACCTTTGCCCCTCTAATTTAAAACTGTGTCCTCTTGTGGTAGTTTTTCTTCTTTTAAATATGCTCTCCTCCTTTACCGAGTTGATTCCCTTTATGTATTTAAAAGTTTCTATCATATCCCCTCGGTCTCTTCTTTCTTCCAAGCTATACATATTAAGGTCTTTTAACCTTTCCTGGTAAGTTTTATCCTGCAATCCATGTACTAGTTTAGTAGCTCTTCTCTGAACTCTCTCTAGAGTATCTATATCCTTCTGGAGATATGGCCTCCAGTACTGCGCACAATACTCCAAGTGAGGTCTCACCAGTGTTCTGTACAGCGGCATAAGCACTTCACTCTTTCTACTGCTTATACCTCTCCCTATACATCCAAGCATTCTGCTTGCATTTCGTGCTGCTTTATTACATTGTCTTCCCACCTTTAAGTCTTCTGAAATAATTACTCCTAAATCCCTTTCCTCAGATACTGAGGTCAGGACTGTGTCGAATATTCTATATTCTGCCCTTGGGTTTTTACGCCCCAGGTGCATTATCTTGCACTTATCCACATTAAATTTCAGTTGCCAGAGTTCTGACCATTCTTCTAGTTTTCCTAAGTCCTTTTCCATTTGGCGTTTCCCTCCAGGAACATCAACCCTGTTACATATCTTTGTGTCATCAGCAAAAAGACAAACCTTACCATCGAGGCCTTTTGCAATATCACTTATGAAGATATTAAACAAAATTGGTCCCAGTACAGATACCTGTGGAACCCCACTGGTAACATGACCTTGTTTTGAATGTTCTCCATTGACTACAACCCTCTGTTGCCTGTCCCTCAGCCACTGCCTAATCCACTCAACAATATGGGAGTCCATGCTCAATGACTGCAGTTTATTGATAAGTCTTCTATGTGGGACAGTGTCAAAAGCCTTACTAAAATCTAGATATGCGATGTCTACTGCACCTCCACCGTCTATTATTTTAGTCACCCAGTCAAAAAAATCTATAAGATTTGTTTGACATGATCTCCCTGAAGTAAACCCATGCTGTTTTTCATCTTGCAATCCATGGGATTTTAGATGTTCCACAATCCTATCCTTTAATAGGGTTTCCATTAATTTGCCTACTATTGATGTCAGACTCACTGGTCTATAGTTGCTCGATTCCTCCCTACTACCTTTCTTGTGAATGGGCACGACATTTGCCAATTTCCAATCTTCCGGGATGACTCCTGTTACTAATGATTGGTTAAATAAATCTGTTAACGGTTTTGCCAGCTCACCACTAAGCTCTTTTAATAATTTTGGGTGTATCTCATCAGGCCCCTGTGATTTATTTGTCTTCACTTTAGACAGCAAACTTAGAACATCTTCCTCTGTAAAGACACATGCATCAAACGATTTATTAGTCATCCTTTCTAGTGGAGGTCCTTCTCCTTTTTTTTCTTTTGTAAAAACTGAACAGAAGTATTCATTAAGGCAGTCGGCTAGCCCTTTATTCTCTTCTACATACCTTCCGTCCTTTGTTTTTAATTTAGTTATTCCTTGTTTTAATTTCCTTTTTTCATTTATATATCTGAAGAATGTCTTATCCCCTTTTTTCATAGACTGAGCTAGTTTTTCTTCTGCCTGCGCTTTAGAAGTTCTTATAACTTGCTTGGCCTCTTTCTGCCTAATCTTGTAGATTTCCTTATCTTCATTGCTCTGGGTTTTTTTATAATTACAAAATGCTAGCTTTTTATTTTTAATGATTTGGGCCACTTCTGCCGAGTACCACAGTGGTCTCTTCCTTTTTTTGCTTTTACTGACAAGTCTAATTGAATTTTCTGTTGCCTTCAATAATGCACCTTTTAAGTAGTCCCATTTCTCCTGGACTCCATGTAATCCGTTCCAGTCTGATAAGGACTCATTTATGACTAATTTCATTTTTGAAAAGTCTGTTTTTCTAAAATCTAAAACTTTTGTTTTTGTGTGGTGGGACTCTTTCACAGTTCTTATATTAAACCACACTGACTGGTGATCACTAGATCCCAAGGTTTCGCCTACAATGACATCATATACCGAATCCCCATTTGTGAATATCAAATCCAAAATGGCCTCCCTCCGGGTTGGCTCCTCAACCATTTGTTGTAGGGATAACCCCAGTAGGGAATTTAGAATATCTGTACTCCTGGTAGAACTTGCTATTTTGGTTTTCCAGTTTATATCTGGAAGATTGAAATCTCCCATAATGATAACTTCTCCTTTCATTGTCATTTTAGCTATTTCTTCAACTAGTAGATCATCTAGTTCTTTAACTTGATCAGGTGGTCTATATATCACACCTACACGAGTTACTGCATGATTAGCAAACTGCAACGTAACCCAAACTGACTCTATGTTGGCCTCACCAACTTGTATTAGGTTAGATTTAATGCTATCTTTCACATACAGGGCCACTCCTCCTCCTTTCTTGCCTTCTCTGTCTCTTCTGTATAAAGAGTACCCTGGTATGGTTATGTCCCAGTCATTTCTTTCATTAAACCATGTCTCCGTAACAGCCACTAAATCTACATTCTCAGATGCCATTATTGACCCAAGTTCATTGATTTTTTTTACCTAAACTGCGAGCATTTGTAGAGAGGACTCTGAGCTTATCATTTCTTAACCTAGAATGGGGTTGGTTGTGGCCTTTGACAAGGACAGAGGCTTCGGTTTCATAAAAGACTACCGGACTGGAAGAGACTTGTATGTCAATCAGAGGTCCGTCAAGCGGAGCTACCTCCCAGAACATTTACATAACCTCCGCGAGGGAGAGGAGGTTGAATTCACCCCTGCTGAGGGCCTGCGAGGCCCCTACGCCACTGCCGTGTCCCGTCCTAAAAAGAAATCGGAGGACTGGGACCTTGATGAGGACCACCCTGGCTGCGAGCGCGAACCTGCAGTGCTCTCCAGAACCGGCCCATCATGCCTTTCAAGAAAGGGGCTCCTTCATTGGCCCGAATGTATTTTGGCAGCCGACAGTGGTGGAGAAGAGGGTTAGCCCATGGCCCTCACCTGAGTTGCCTCGCAGGGAGAAAACTGTCCGTGAGCTTCAGGATGCCGAGAGATTCCGAGCTACCCTGGAAAATATCCGCAGAGGGAGGAAAGCGGACGCCTCACCTGAGCCTGCAGCGGCTGCGCAGGACGAACCACCCACCTTCCAAGTGCCGACGGCGACAGCGGAGACCAGCGATCCCGACTCCGAAAGCCTGGACGACCAGATTGTGCGGCTGGAGTTGAAACTACGGGAGCTACGCCAGATTGCCTCCGCCAGGATCCGGACTCCACCTGACCTAAAAGAAAGTGGACGTAAGGACTCGGACGTCTCCGGGTCTAAGGTGAGAGTACCTGTCCCTTCCAGTCGTCCCTCCTTAGTACCGGCACCTGCGGTGGGATCCTCTTACGCTGTGCACCGGCGCACAGAGCCAGTCGTCCCAGAACCCACCGGACCGCTTGCAGCAGCGGTACCCAGGCCAGTGCAGCAGCCCACGGTTGTTATGCCTGCTCCGGTGAGGTCAGCGACTTTGATCACCCCTAGGCCTATGGAGCCTATACCTATTAGGGGTCTGTTTATGCTACAGTTGCCCCCCAATTCTGTGTTGTGGGCACATCCATCTGTTGAATCTCAATACAGGCCCAATATACAAATGGAGCCAGGGAGCACCACTGAAATGCAAAGTGAATATGACATGCCCCTGTGAATTGGCCTGCTAGGCCCTTGATGGTTGTTTTGTTTTACCAAGGGATCCTAAAGAAGACTTAACCCTTTAAGGACAGGAGTCCTTCGTTGTTTTGGCCCTCTGTTGCTGCTGCCAGTTACCCACGGCTCAGTGGAGGCGGCAAGCCACTGAAATACCACGTGCAGCAAGGCCATCTTGTTTACAGGACCTCCTGCCTGCTTTCTCAGAGTGAAAACCCAGTTGTGCCTGTTTTCATGTTGCACCTTTAACCCTTTCACCCCCTTTTCAGGTTGATTGAGGGTATTAAAGCACTACTTTGATGTGTATGCCATTTAAATAATGTGGACTATTTTATGTGCTGCTGTTTTATTATGCAACTTAAATTTCAAGAATTGGGCCCAGAGATAGACTCAAATGCACATGAGCCTCTGAAATTTTGCTACTATTTTAAAGAAATGTGCCCAGAGATGGACTCCACCTTGTGCGAGCCTCTGTGATTCTATCTTCCTCTCTATTTGCATCTGCGATATCCTTACTTGGCTGTGGATTGAACAAAAAAGAAGAACCTGGGTACGGACTCATTTTATATGCTTTGAGCCTCCAAGAATTGTTATTTAATTGTTTTTACATTTTCCATGGACTACAACTGTTCTATCATGGACAATTTCCACTTGAAAGTATTATTATGGACTATCCTGGTATTTATTGTTACGCTGTGCCAGGTCAGCGCCCCTGTTCCCATTGTGTTATCCTGAGAGAAGAGAACGACGCCCCTTTTCACCATTACTTGCTCCTAATCCAGTGGAACTGTCTGATGTATACATATAATGTATTCTTGCAAATGTAGATGTGTTTTCCTGCTTTGCTTTATCTTCCCTATTACAGGTGCAGTATCCAGCTGTGCAGGGACCCTCCATGTTGCGCCGAGGACGGGCAACGTTATAGCGTGGGGGTATGTAGTGTCCCACTAGGTAGGGGTGGGCACTACACAAGGGTCAATTGGTGTGCGCGTTACTCCTACTCACAAGGAACAGAAGTGTTATATTTAATTGTGCATTTTATGTATGTTCTAATGTGTTTTTACATGCAATGTACCCCTGTATGATGCAACAGCAGGCCTAGTTGGGTGTAGTTGGACATCCCAGACACTAAAGGGAGTTAGGGAGCCCCTAGTATAAATGTCCAGGCCCAGACAGGGAGAGTTAGTGCAGAGTCAGGAGTCTGAGAAGACAGAGGTTAAAAAGCCTGCTCCTGACATGCAACTGGATAGCCCTGGCTGCTAGTGATGTCCAGGAGGCTAGTGAGAAGCTACAGCCTGCCTGAGAACAAGAGAGCCTTAGTTAGCTCTGAAGACACCCCAGTTGCAGGACCCAACCTCCTGGGAGAAACCCACAGTCATCCACTTTACAAGAGAGGGCGATCCAGGGTAAGCTAAGTGACCCTGATGGGCAGATGAAACTAGAAAGTGCAGCAAGAATCTAATACCTGAGGAAGATAGTAACCAAGGATTTAAGCCACCCTTTAGGCATCCGGGCCTTGGGAGATAAAGCCAGAGCAAGAGTTCTAGAAAGGACAGTGTACATTGATTCTGAGGAAAGGTACAACCTGCTGCTGAGTCCTTGTGAATTTCCCCTCTGCGTATCTTGCATAAATATTACCTGCCATTGTGTGATTAAGCCTACTTGTGGAACTGTGATCGGAAGACTGTACTACTACCTGCTGTACAAAGTTGGATTGTTCAGTAAAAATACGTTTGGTTCACTACTCTACTTGTGTACCTCCATCATTCCAACTACCAACCGGCGTGCCACCGTCCAAAGGCACTGGCGTCACGAATACAACAGGGACCTTGCCCCAGGCACTCAAAATACCCGTAACATCCAGGGCACCTCATCCACCATCCGGCCTGGTCCCTATATACAGAGTGTGCCCCAGAGGAACCGTGTCTACCTCTCCTTCACTGCCACGCGCCTGCCCAGGGTTCTCCAATACAGTGAGTAACCCTCGATTGCCCATAACCGTGACCTCACTTCGTCTATACCCTGCAGGTCTGGCGTGTTGCATAAATAGGCGTCACAAACAGGATACGAATATTCCTGCGCCATTGCGGATTTAAAAACTGTGTGCTGAAAATTGTCTTAAAGTGACATGCCCCAATTGTTTTATTGAAAATTGCTGGGCCAAAGTGAACTGTAATAATTGCGGTGTGAAAATAGCATTGTGTGGACTGTTTTCTACTTATTTAAGCCACCGCTTGCTGTCAATGAATAGACAGCTATTTTGCTCAAAGATGGCCGCTTAGCTTGATTGAAATTGTTTGCTGCGTCATCTTCATCCTAAATTGGCGGTAAAAATTGGCGCCTTCTGCTAAAAGTGCGGGAAGGCTGTATGCTGGCGCCACCGCCCTGTCTGGACATTTGCATGTCTGCTGTAATGGACTCCGCCTCCCCCATACTGGAGTACCTGGGGGGCGGCCTCCCAGTGCAATGGGAGGATCTGTCTGAACTTGTTGGCGCCACCCTGTCGCTCTCCAGAGAAGGATCGAGCATGTTGAGGAGTGAGGACTGTTCTGCTGAGATGTCCGCGCCTGATTTGTTAACCATGAATGTGACTGGTGTAGAGCAAGAGGACGCTCCACCGGCCTACTCTCCGGGACCGGAGAGACCCGCCTGCCCGCCACCGAGGACGCAACCGGAAACCTACTATGGCTCCTGGAGAGACTTCTTCCAGCCCTCGTTCAAGTGGTCAGCGTTGATGGCAGAGATTCGGGAGGCCGCAATAAAGAAGACAACTAAAACCAAAATATACTATGAAGAACTGGCAAAGACCATTCACGAGTGCCACACCGACACACAACCCCGCCTGGAAAGGAGAATGGGGTTGGTTGTGGCCTTTGACAAGGACGGAGGCTTCGGTTTCATAAAAGACTACCGGACTGGAAGAGACTTGTATGTCAATCGGAGGTCCGTCAAGCGGAGCTACCTCCCAGAACATTTACATAACCTCCGCGAGGGAGAGGAGGTTGAATTCACCCCTGCTGAGGGCCTGCGAGGCCCCTACGCCACTGCCGTGTCCCGTCCTAAAAAGAAATCGGAGGACTGGGACCTTGATGAGGACCACCCTGGCTGCGAGCGCGAACCTGCGTGCTCTCCAGAACCGGCCCATCATGCCTTTCAAGAAAGGGGCTCCTTCATTGGCCCGAATGTATTTTGGCAGCCGACAGTGGTGGAGAAGAGGGTTAGCCCATGGCCCTCACCTGAGTTGCCTCGCAGGGAGAAAACTGTCCGTGAGCTTCAGGATGCCGTGAGATTCCGAGCTACCCTGGAAAATATCCGCAGAGGGAGGAAAGCGGACGCCTCACCTGAGCCTGCAGCGGCTGCGCAGGACGAACCACCCACCTTCCAAGTGCCGACGGCGACAGCGGAGACCAGCGATCCCGACTCCGAAAGCCTGGACGACCAGATTGTGCGGCTGGAGTTGAAACTACGGGAGCTACGCCAGATTGCCTCCGCCAGGATCCGGACTCCACCTGACCTAAAAGAAAGTGGACGTAAGGACTCGGACGTCTCCGGGTCTAAGGTGAGAGTACCGGTCCCTTCCAGTCGTCCCTCTTTAGTACCGGCACCTGCGGTGGGATCCTCTTACGCTGTGCACCGGCGCACAGAGCCAGTCGTCCCAGAACCCACCGGACCGCTTGCAGCAGCGGTACCCAGGCCAGTGCAGCAGCCCACGGTTGTTATGCCTGCTCCGGTGAGGTCAGCGACTTTGATCACCCCTAGGCCTATGGGGCCTATACCTATTAGGGGTCTGTTTATGCTACAGTTGCCCCCCAATACTGTGTTGTGGGCACATCCATCTGTTGAATCTCAATACAGGCCCAATATACAAATGGAGCCAGGGAGCACCACTGAAATGCAAAGTGAATATGACATGCCCCTGTGAATTGGCCTGCTAGGCCCTTGATGGTTGTTTTGTTTTACCAAGGGATCCTAAAGAAGACTTAACCCTTTAAGGACAGGAGTCCTTCATTGTTTTGGCCCTCTGTTGCTGCTGCCAGTTACCCACGGCTCAGTGGAGGCGGCAAGCCACTGAAATACCACGTGCAGCAAGGCCATCTTGTTTACAGGACCTCCTGCCTGCTTTCTCAGAGTGAAAACCCAGTTGTGCCTGTTTTCATGTTGCACCTTTAACCCTTTCACCCCCTTTTCAGGTTGATTGAGGGTATTACAGCACTACTTTGATGTGTATGCCATTTAAATAATGTGGACTATTTTATGTGCTGCTGTTTTATTATGCAACTTAAATTTCAAGAATTGGGCCCAGAGATAGACTCAAATGCACATGAGCCTCTGAGATTTTGCTACTATTTTAAAGAAATGTGCCCAGAGATGGACTCCACCTTGTGCGAGCCTCTGTGATTCTATCTTCCTCTCTATTTGCATCTGCGATATCCTTACTTGGCTGTGGATTGAACAAAAAAGAAGAACCTGGGTACGGACTCATTTTATATGCTTTGAGCCTCCAAGAATTGTTATTTAATTGTTTTTACATTTTCCATGGACTACAACTGTTCTATCATGGACAATTTCCACTTGAAAGTATTATTATGGACTATCCTGGTATTTATTGTTATGCTGTGCCAGGTCAGCACCCCTGTTCCCATTGTGTTATCCTGAGAGAAGAGAACGACGCCCCTTTTCACCATTACTTGCTCCTAATCCAGTGGAACTGTCTGATGTATACATATAATGTATTCTTGCAAATGTAGATGTGTTTTCCTGCTTTGCTTTATCTTCCCTATTACAGGTGCAGTATCCAGCTGTGCAGGGACCCTCCATGTTGCGCCGAGGACGGGCAACGTTATAGCGTGGGGGTATGTAGTGTCCCACTAGGTAGGGGTGGGCACTACACAAGGGTCAATTGGTGTGCGCGTTACTCCTACTCACAAGGAACAGAAGTGTTATATTTAATTGTGCATTTTATGTATGTTCTAATGTGTTTTTACATGCAATGTACCCCTGTATGATGCAACAGCAGGCCTAGTTGGGTGTAGTTAGACATCCCAGACACTAAAGGGAGTTAGGGAGCCCCTAGTATAAATGTCCAGGCCCAGACAGGGAGAGTTAGTGCAGAGTCAGGAGTCTGAGAAGACAGAGGTTAAAAAGCCTGCTCCTGACATGCAACTGGATAGCCCTGGCTGCTAGTGATGTCCAGGAGGCTAGTGAGAAGCTACAGCCTGCCTGAGAACAAGATAGCCTTAGTTAGCTCTGAAGACACCCCAGTTGCAGGACCCAACCTCCTGGGAGAAACCCACAGTCATCCACTTTACAAGAGAAGGCGATCCAGGGTAAGCTAAGTGACCCTGATGGGCAGATGAAACTAGAAAGTGCAGCAAGAATCTAATACCTGAGGAAGATAGTAACCAAGGATTTAAGCCACCCTTTAGGCATCCGGGCCTTGGGAGATAAAGCCAGAGCAAGAGTTCTAGAAAGGACAGTGTACATTGATTCTGAGGAAAGGTACAACCTGCTGCTGAGTGCTTGTGAATTTACCCTCTGCGTATCTTGCATAAATATTACCTGCCATTGTGTGATTAAGCCTACTTGTGGAACTGTGATCAGAAGACTGTACTACTACCTGCTGTACAAAGTTGGATTGTTCAGTAAAAAGACGTTTGGTTCACTACTCTACTTGTGTACCTCCATCATTCCAACTACCAACCGGCGTGCCACCGTCCAAAGGCACTGGCGTCACGAATACAACAGGGACCTTGCCCCAGGCACTCAAAATACCCGTAACATCCAGGGCACCTCATCCACCATCCGGCCTGGTCCCTATATACAGAGTGTGCCCCAGAGGAACCGTGTCTACCTCTCCTTCACTGCCACGCGCCTGCCCAGGGTTCTCCAATACAGTGAGTAACCCTCGATTGCCCATAACCGTGACCTCACTTCGTCTATACCCTGCAGGTCTGGCGTGTTGCATAAATAGGCGTCACAAACAGGATACGAATATTCCTGCGCCATTGCGGATTTAAAAACTGTGTGCTGAAAATTGTCTTAAAGTGACATGCCCCAATTGTTTTATTGAAAATTGCTGGGCCAAAGTGAACTGTAATAATTGCGGTGTGAAAATAGCATTGTGTGGACTGTTTTCTACTTATTTAAGCCACCGCTTGCTGTCAATGAATAGACAGCTATTTTGCTCAAAGATGGCCGCTTAGCTTGATTGAAATTGTTTGCTGCGTCATCTTCATCCTAAATTGGCGGTAAAAATTGGCGCCTTCTGCTAAAAGTGCGGGAAGGCTGTATGCTGGCGCCACCGCCCTGTCTGGACATTTGCATGTCTGCTGTAATGGACTCCGCCTCCCCCATACTGGAGTACCTGGGGGGCGGCCTCCCAGTGCAATGGGAGGATCTGTCTGAACTTGTTGGCGCCACCCTGTCGCTCTCCAGAGAAGGATCGAGCATGTTGAGGAGTGAGGACTGTTCTGCTGAGATGTCCGCGCCTGATTTGTTAACCATGAATGTGACTGGTGTAGAGCAAGAGGACGCTCCACCGGCCTACTCTCCGGGACCGGAGAGACCCGCCTGCCCGCCACCGAGGACGCAACCGGAAACCTACTATGGCTCCTGGAGAGACTTCTTCCAGCCCTCGTTCAAGTGGTCAGCGTTGATGGCAGAGATTCGGGAGGCCGCAATAAAGAAGACAACTAAAACCAAAATATACTATGAAGAACTGGCAAAGACCATTCACGAGTGCCACACCGACACACAACCCCGCCTGGAAAGGAGAATGGGGTTGGTTGTGGCCTTTGACAAGGACCGAGGCTTCGGTTTCATAAAAGACTACCGGACTGGAAGAGACTTGTATGTCAATCGGAGGTCCGTCAAGCGGAGCTACCTCCCAGAACATTTACATAACCTCCGCGAGGGAGAGGAGGTTGAATTCACCCCTGCTGAGGGCCTGCGAGGCCCCTACGCCACTGCCGTGTCCCGTCCTAAAAAGAAATCGGAGGACTGGGACCTTGATGAGGACCACCCTGGCTGCGAGCGCGAACCTGCGTGCTCTCCAGAACCGGCCCATCATGCCTTTCAAGAAAGGGGCTCCTTCATTGGCCCGAATGTATTTTGGCAGCCGACAGTGGTGGAGAAGAGGGTTAGCCCATGGCCCTCACCTGAGTTGCCTCGCAGGGAGAAAACTGTCCGTGAGCTTCAGGATGCCGAGAGATTCCGAGCTACCCTGGAAAATATCCGCAGAGGGAGGAAAGCGGACGCCTCACCTGAGCCTGCAGCGGCTGCGCAGGACGAACCACCCACCTTCCAAGTGCCGACGGCGACAGCGGAGACCAGCGATCCCGACTCCGAAAGCCTGGACGACCAGATTGTGCGGCTGGAGTTGAAACTACGGGAGCTACGCCAGATTGCCTCCGCCAGGATCCGGACTCCACCTGACCTAAAAGAAAGTGGACGTAAGGACTCGGACGTCTCCGGGTCTAAGGTGAGAGTACCGGTCCCTTCCAGTCGTCCCTCCTTAGTACCGGCACCTGCGGTGGGATCCTCTTACGCTGTGCACCGGCGCACAGAGCCAGTCGTCCCAGAACCCACCGGACCGCTTGCAGCAGCGGTACCCAGGCCAGTGCAGCAGCCCACGGTTGTTATGCCTGCTCCGGTGAGGTCAGCGACTTTGATCACCCCTAGGCCTATGGGGCCTATACCTATTAGGGGTCTGTTTATGCTACAGTTGCCCCCCAATACTGTGTTGTGGGCACATCCATCTGTTGAATCTCAATACAGGCCCAATATACAAATGGAGCCAGGGAGCACCACTGAAATGCAAAGTGAATATGACATGCCCCTGTGAATTGGCCTGCTAGGCCCTTGATGGTTGTTTTGTTTTACCAAGGGATCCTAAAGAAGACTTAACCCTTTAAGGACAGGAGTCCTTCGTTGTTTTGGCCCTCTGTTGCTGCTGCCAGTTACCCACGGCTCAGTGGAGGCGGCAAGCCACTGAAATACCACGTGCAGCAAGGCCATCTTGTTTACAGGACCTCCTGCCTGCTTTCTCAGAGTGAAAACCCAGTTGTGCCTGTTTTCATGTTGCACCTTTAACCCTTTCACCCCCTTTTCAGGTTGATTGAGGGTATTACAGCACTACTTTGATGTGTATGCCATTTAAATAATGTGGACTATTTTATGTGCTGCTGTTTTATTATGCAACTTAAATTTCAAGAATTGGGCCCAGAGATAGACTCAAATGCACATGAGCCTCTGAGATTTTGCTACTATTTTAAAGAAATGTGCCCAGAGATGGACTCCACCTTGTGCGAGCCTCTGTGATTCTATCTTCCTCTCTATTTGCATCTGCGATATCCTTACTTGGCTGTGGATTGAACAAAAAAGAAGAACCTGGGTACGGACTCATTTTATATGCTTTGAGCCTCCAAGAATTGTTATTTAATTGTTTTTACATTTTCCATGGACTACAACTGTTCTATCATGGACAATTTCCACTTGAAAGTATTATTATGGACTATCCTGGTATTTATTGTTATGCTGTGCCAGGTCAGCGCCCCTGTTCCCATTGTGTTATCCTGAGAGAACGACGCCCCTTTTCACCATTACTTGCTCCTAATCCAGTGGAACTGTCTGATGTATACATATAATGTATTCTTGCAAATGTAGATGTGTTTTCCTGCTTTGCTTTATCTTCCCTATTACAGGTGCAGTATCCAGCTGTGCAGGGACCCTCCATGTTGCGCCGAGGACGGGCAACGTTATAGCGTGGGGGTATGTAGTGTCCCACTAGGTAGGGGTGGGCACTACACAAGGGTCAATTGGTGTGCGCGTTACTCCTACTCACAAGGAACAGAAGTGTTATATTTAATTGTGCATTTTATGTATGTTCTAATGTGTTTTTACATGCAATGTACCCCTGTATGATGCAACAGCAGGCCTAGTTGGGTGTAGTTAGACATCCCAGACACTAAAGGGAGTTAGGGAGTGTGAAGGACTTTGATGCAATTGCCTATATGCTTCAGTTTAATTCTCTCCCTGCTATTTTAAGGTCTATATTGTTTGGTTCCAAATGTCAAGAATGAATGTATTCGTGTACCGAACAGGGAGGCTGAAATTATGTTTGTATGTGGGATGGAAAGTACTTTTCTGAAAGTGTTAAAAGTTGTAAATGTTCTGGCCAGCAGACAATTGAGCTGTGTGTATTCTGAAAGTGTTAAAAGTTGTAAATGTTCTGGCCAGCAGACAATTGAGCCGTGTGTATTGTTAAAACTCAATTATCTAGCCGGGCCCAGAGGAGGAGTTTTATGCTGCATAAATTGTGAGTTCTGTGCGCCAGTAAAGTTAGTCTCGTGTTTCCAGCATTAAGTTGACTCATGTGTGGATTACTCGGCGATTCCAGGGATATTCCTACTCGTTGAATATTGGGTGACTTTCTTTCATGGGAAGAAGGGAATGCTTGACGGGGATATTTTCTACTACCGTCACAACTGGTTGGCAGCAGCGGGATTTTCCCTTCTACTTTCCTTTACACCAGGATTCCAAGCAGACACTGGGAACAGTGAATGGAAGGCTGGTACACCCTGCTTAAAAGAAATACACTGAAAGAACTACTGGAAGTCCGTGGAAGGATTGCTAGCAACAAAACCAAGCGGGTCATTATAGCAGAATTAATGGAGCTAGACCAGGAGAACTTGGTTGCAGCAACGCCAGCAGTACAAGAGATGGGGACACCAGTGATTCAGGAGGAGGAATCACCAGCCAACAAGGCAATGAGAGAGAAGCTAGCATGGTTCGGTCCGAACCCAACGGCGGATGTGGTGCTGAAAGTGATGAACCTGTTAGCGGAGGAGGCTAAACAAATAAGAGACGCAGAGCTACAGTTAAAACTGGCAGCAGTCCAACAAGCAGCCGCACATTCTCCAAACAGTGAGTACAGTACAGCAGACACAAGGAAGATTCCGTTTAGCGCTTTTAAAGCTTTTGATGAAAAAGACAGTGAAATTGATAATTACCTGGCAGATTTTGAGCGACAATGTAACCTGCACCGAATAGATAGAGGAGAGTGGGTCTCAATATTGTCAGGCAAACTGTCAGGCAAAGCTTCTGATGCTTTCCGGACCGTGCCAGAGCAGGAGATCCATAGCTACGCCAGGGTTAAAGAAGTGCTCCTGGCTCGTTATGCAGTAACCCCGGAGTCCTACCGACAAAAGTTCAGGGACTCACGCAAAACCACGAAAGACTCTTACGTGGAATGGGCATGCCAGTTATCCCTGTCGGCCTCTAACTGGGTCAACAGCAGCCAGGCCACCACCGCAGAGGACATTTTGCAACTAATGCTCCTGGAACAATTTTACGAGCACATCCAGACGGATGTCAAAGACTGGGTGAGAGATCGCCGGCCCATGACTCTACCAGAGGCCGCTAAGTTGGCGGATGAATATGCGGATACTCGCAAGACGAACCCGGTCACACCACGGGTACAACCTCCACGACCAACGGTGCCCTCATACCCACCCGCCGCTAGATACCAACCTCCTAACAGACCGGTGACATCTAGCCCTCGCTATCCACGCCAGGAGGGCAATGAACAACGCTGCTTCCGGTGCAAACAGCTGGGTCACTACAAGCAGAATTGCCCCATGGACAACAACACCAGGTCAAATTGGTCTCGACCTGGGTACCGCCCCCCAGCAGCAGCCCATTGTGTAGACTCGGCTTGGGATCCCCAGGAACTGGGTCAGGAAGAACCATTGGGCACCCTTTACGAAGCCCTCATGGTACAATCTGTTATTACGGACAACAGGAAACACCATTGTCAGCTGGTCATGGTTAATGGAAAAACCGCCCGGGGATTAAGAGACAGTGGGGCAACCATCACGTTGGTACAAAGACACCTTATTAAGGCATCAGAGAAACCGGGGAAATCAATTGCTGTGAGAGTGGCAGGGGGGGCAGTATACCGTATCCCTACTGCACAGGTACACCTAGACTGGGGGGCGGGAGCTGGCATTGTTCATGTGGGCGTCATGAAAGACTTACCTTCTGAAGTCATCTTGGGCAACGACATTGGCCCCCTGACTTCGGCGTTCGCCTCTACCCCCGCTCAGGAGGCCCACGCAGTAACCACCAGAGCACAAAGTCGCGCTGCCGAGAGCCATCCACTTCCTACTGAGACCCAGGTAAGCCAACCCAACCTACCCTTGACTGTAGAACCCCTACCCTGGGACACCCCAGAGGACTTTGGGCGGGAGGTGACCGGAGACCCTTCCCTCAGAAAGTATCGAGAGAAAGCCAGGAGGGGCCAAGGGGGATTAGAGAAGGAGCAATTTATCTGGGAGAACGGCCGCTTGTACAGGCTCACCGAGACCCGGGGTAATGCACCAGGGCCTAAGCAAAAACGCCAGCTGGTAGTTCCCCGGAAATACCGGCAGGAGTTATTGAGGATTGGGCACGACGTACCCTTGGCAGGCCATTTGGGAATACGCAAGACAGGGTATCGGGTAACTCAGAACTTTTTCTGGCCTGGGGTATCTGACGACGTCAGGGCGTATTGTCAAACGTGCGAGGTATGCCAACGTATAGGTAAAAAGGGAGACCACCCAAAGGCTAAACTAGTTTCCATGCCCATTATTGAAGAACCGTTCACAAGGGTAGCCGTGGACATTATAGGGCCCCTGGCCCAACCTAGCCGTTCCGGCAAGCGGTATATACTCACCATAGTAGACTACGCCACCCGTTACCCCGAAGCGGTAGCTCTCTCTAACATACAGGCTGAGACCGTAGCAGAGGCCCTAGTTAAAGTATTTTCCCGAGTAGGCTTTCCCAAGGAGGTTCTGTCCGACCAAGGTACCCAATTCACGGCCGAGGTAACCCAGCAGATATGGAAAACCTGTGGAGTTAAATCCCTGACTAGCTCCCCATACCATCCCCAGACTAACGGCCTGTGCGAGCGCTTCAACGGAACGCTAAAGCAAATGTTGAAGTCGTTCACGGGGGCATACAAGGATTGGGAGCGATTCCTGCCACACCTTCTCTTTGCCTACCGAGAGGTGCCGCAGGAATCGACCGGATTCTCACCCTTCGAACTTCTCTATGGGAGGCGGGTGAGGGGGCCCTTAGATCTCATCAAGGATCACTGGGAGGGGCAGACAGAGATTGAGGGGACCCCGGTTGTACCTTATGTCCTGGAGCTGAGGGACCGCATGGAGGAATTAGCCCAGACAGTGCGAGAGAACCTCCGGGCGGCCCAGCAGCGCCAGAAGGTATGGTATGACCGACGGGCTAGGCAGCGGAGCTTTCAGATAGGCCAAAAGGTCATGGTATTAAGACCGGTCCGAACAGACAAGCTCCAGGCCGCCTGGCAGGGCCCCTATAAAGTTATAGGACAGATATGCGACACGACCTACACGATAGCCAGCTGCGAGGATGAAGATGTGAAACGAACCTTTCACATCAACATGCTCAAGGCCTATCAGGAACGGGCAGAGGAGGTAGCCGCTATCTGTGCACCAGCAGGAGAAGACACAGAGACCCTACCCCTTCCCGACCTATTGGGCAGTAACGACGGGATGACCCAGATAAAGAAAGTCCAGCTAGGTGAACAGCTGGAGCCGCAAGAGCGGGCTCAAGCTGTCCTGCTTACTAGAAACAAAACAGGCCACATTCTCTCAGGAGCCTGGATACACACTCCTAGCCATACACAAGGTAGAGACTCCAGGACAGGCACCCCTGAGACAGCCCCCTTACCGTATCCCCGAAGCAGTCCGGGAAGGGATGCGGAAGGAAATAGATGAGATGCTTCGGCTAGGCGTAATTGAGCCCTCAGAAAGTCCTTGGGCCTCGCCGGTAGTCTTAGTGCCAAAGAAGGATGGGACAACCCGCTTCTGTGTAGATTACCGGCGCCTCAACGACAAGACAGTTACGGACGCCTATCCGATGCCACGGATGGACGAGCTGCTTGACCGTATCTCTGCAGGGAAGTATCTGACCACAATAGACCTATGCAAGGGATATTGGCAGATTCCCCTAGCAGAAGATGCCATACCCAAGTCGGCCTTCATCACCCCGTTCGGCCTATACCAATTCCGGGTTATGCCGTTCGGGATGAAGAACGCCCCGGCCACCTTCCAACGGATGGTGGATCAGTTACTTGGGGGTCTCCAGAGCTTTGCATGCGCTTACCTGGATGACATCGCCATCCATAGCGATACTTGGGAGGCGCACCTAGAGCACATAGGGGTAGTATTAGATAGGATCAGGGGGGCCGGGCTGACCCTGAAACCCGACAAATGTCACTTGGGTATGGCGGAGGTACAATATTTGGGCCACCGAGTAGGATGTGGTAAGCAACGGCCGGAGCCGGCTAAGATCGAGGCTGTTGCCAATTGGCCCACTCCCCACACCAAGACACAAGTCATGGCTTTCTTAGGCACAGCCGGCTATTACAGACGCTTTGTACCCGACTATAGCGCCCTGGCCAAACCCCTGACCGACTTGACCAAAAAGAAGCTACCCCGACAAGTCCTGTGGTCCCCGGAATGCGAGGTGGCTTTCCAAGCACTAAAGACTGCTCTGGTTAATGCTCCGGTGTTGGTTACCCCAGATCCTAACAAAAGATTTATTGTCCACACAGACGCTTCAATGTTTGGACTGGGGGCAGTACTGAGCCAGATCGGGGAGGATGGAGGTGAGCACCCGGTGGCATACCTGAGTCGGAAGCTGTTGCCAAGGGAAGTCAGCTATGCCACCATTGAAAAAGAGTGTTTGGCCTTGGTGTGGGCACTCAAAAAGCTCACACCTTACCTTTATGGCCGGGCGTTCACTCTCATCACCGATCACAACCCCTTGGTGTGGCTTAACCGGGTTTCAGGGGACAACGCCCGTTTGCTACGCTGGAGCTTGGCCTTACAGCCCTATGACTTTACGATTCATTATCGCCCAGGCAAGCAAAACGGGAATGCCGATGGATTGTCACGCCAAACGGATTTAACCTCGGACTAAAAGCTCTGAACCCATCAACCCTACTGGACCAGGAAAGGTCCAACCGAGTTGCCGTAGCAGGGAGAAAAAGGGGGGCCATTGTGAAGGACTTTGATGCAATTGCCTATATGCTTCAGTTTAATTCTCTCCCTGCTATTTTAAGGTCTATATTGTTTGGTTCCAAATGTCAAGAATGAATGTATTCGTGTACCGAACAGGGAGGCTGAAATTATGTTTGTATGTGGGATGGAAAGTACTTTTCTGAAAGTGTTAAAAGTTGTAAATGTTCTGGCCAGCAGGCAATTGAGCTGTGTGTATTCTGAAAGTGTTAAAAGTTGTAAATGTTCTGGTCAGCAGACAATTGAGCCGTGTGTATTGTTAAAACTCAATTTATCTAGCCGGGCCCAGAGGAGGAGTTTTATGCTGCATAAATTGTGAGTTCTGTGCGCCAGTAAAGTTAGTCTCGTGTTTCCAGCATTAAGTTGACTCATGTGTGGATTACTCGGCGATTCCAGGGATATTCCTACTCGTGGAATATTGGGTGACTTTCTTTCATGGGAAGAAGGGAATGCTTGACGGGGATATTTTCTACTACCGTCACAGGGAGCCCCTAGTATAAATGTCCAGGCCCAGACAGGGAGAGTTAGTGCAGAGTCAGGAGTCTGAGAAGACAGAGGTTAAAAAGCCTGCTCCTGACATGCAACTGGATAGCCCTGGCTGCTAGTGATGTCCAGGAGGCTAGTGAGAAGCTACAGCCTGCCTGAGAACAAGATAGCCTTAGTTAGCTCTGAAGACACCCCAGTTGCAGGACCCAACCTCCTGGGAGAAACCCACAGTCATCCACTTTACAAGAGAAGGCGATCCAGGGTAAGCTAAGTGACCCTGATGGGCAGATGAAACTATAAAGTGCAGCAAGAATCTAATACCTGAGGAAGATAGTAACCAAGGATTTAAGCCACCCTTTAGGCATCCGGGCCTTGGGAGATAAAGCCAGAGCAAGAGTTCTAGAAAGGACAGTGTACATTGATTCTGAGGAAAGGTACAACCTGCTGCTGAGTGCTTGTGAATTTACCCTCTGCGTATCTTGCATAAATATTACCTGCCATTGTGTGATTAAGCCTACTTGTGGAACTGTGATCGGAAGAATGTACTACTACCTGCTGTACAAAGTTGGATTGTTCAGTAAAAATATGTTTGGTTCACTACTCTACTTGTGTACCTCCATCATTCCAACTACCAACCGGCGTGCCACCGTCCAAAGGCACTGGCGTCACGAATACAACAGGGACCTTGCCCCAGGCACTCAAAATAGCCGTAACATCCAGGGCACCTCATCCACCATCCGGCCTGGTCCCTATATACAGAGTGTGCCCCAGAGGAACCGTGTCTACCTCTCCTTCACTGCCACGCGCCTGCCCAGGGTTCTCCAATACAGTGAGTAACCCTCGATTGCCCATAACCGTGACCTCACTTCGTCTATACCCTGCAGGTCTGGCGTGTTGCATAAATAGGCGTCACAAACAGGATACGAATATTCCTGCGCCATTGCGGATTTAAAAACTGTGTGCTGAAAATTGTCTTAAAGTGACATGCCCCAATTGTTTTATTGAAAATTGCTGGGCCAAAGTGAACTGTAATAATTGCGGTGTGAAAATAGCATTGTGTGGACTGTTTTCTACTTATTTAAGCCACCGCTTGCTGTCAATGAATAGACAGCTATTTTGCTCAAAGATGGCCGCTTAGCTTGATTGAAATTGTTTGCTGCGTCATCTTCATCCTAAATTGGCGGTAAAAATTGGCGCCTTCTGCTAAAAGTGCGGGAAGGCTGTATGCTGGCGCCACCGCCCTGTCTAGACATTTGCATGTCTGCTGTAATGGACTCCGCCTCCCCCATACTGGAGTACCTGGGGGGCGGCCTCCCAGTGCAATGGGAGGATCTGTCTGAACTTGTTGGCGCCACCCTGTCGCTCTCCAGAGAAGGATCGAGCATGTTGAGGAGTGAGGACTGTTCTGCTGAGATGTCCGCGCCTGATTTGTTAACCATGAATGTGACTGGTGTAGAGCAAGAGGACGCTCCACCGGCCTACTCTCCGGGACCGGAGAGACCCGCCTGCCCGCCACCGAGGACGCAACCGGAAACCTACTATGGCTCCTGGAGAGACTTCTTCCAGCCCTCGTTCAAGTGGTCAGCGTTGATGGCAGAGATTCGGGAGGCCGCAATAAAGAAGACAACTAAAACCAAAATATACTATGAAGAACTGGCAAAGACCATTCACGAGTGCCACACCGACACACAACCCCGCCTGGAAAGGAGAATGGGGTTGGTTGTGGCCTTTGACAAGGACCGAGGCTTCGGTTTCATAAAAGACTACCGGACTGGAAGAGACTTGTATGTCAATCGGAGGTCCGTCAAGCGGAGCTACCTCCCAGAACATTTACATAACCTCCGCGAGGGAGAGGAGGTTGAATTCACCCCTGCTGAGGGCCTGCGAGGCCCCTACGCCACTGCCGTGTCCCGTCCTAAAAAGAAATCGGAGGACTGGGACCTTGATGAGGACCACCCTGGCTGCGAGCGCGAACCTGCGTGCTCTCCAGAACCGGCCCATCATGCCTTTCAAGAAAGGGGCTCCTTCATTGGCCCGAATGTATTTTGGCAGCCGACAGTGGTGGAGAAGAGGGTTAGCCCATGGCCCTCACCTGAGTTGCCTCGCAGGGAGAAAACTGTCCGTGAGCTTCAGGATGCCGAGAGATTCCGAGCTACCCTGGAAAATATCTGCAGAGGGAGGAAAGCGGACGCCTCACCTGAGCCTGCAGCGGCTGCGCAGGATGAACCACCCACCTTCCAAGTGCTGACGGCGACAGCGGAGACCAGCGATCCCGACTCCGAAAGCCTGGACGACCAGATTGTGCGGCTGGAGTTGAAACTACGGGAGCTACGCCAGATTGCCTCCGCCAGGATCCGGACTCCACCTGACCTAAAAGAAAGTGGACGTAAGGACTCGGACGTCTCCGGGTCTAAGGTGAGAGTACCTGTCCCTTCCAGTCGTCCCTCCTTAGTACCGGCACCTGCGGTGGGATCCTCTTACGCTGTGCACCGGCGCACAGAGCCAGTCGTCCCAGAACCCACCGGACCGCTTGCAGCAGCGGTACCCAGGCCAGTGCAGCAGCCCACGGTTGTTATGCCTGCTCCGGTGAGGTCAGCGACTTTGATCACCCCTAGGCCTATGGGGCCTATACCTATTAGGGGTCTGTTTATGCTACAGTTGCCCCCCAATACTGTGTTGTGGGCACATCCATCTGTTGAATCTCAATACAGGCCCAATATACAAATGGAGCCAGGGAGCACCACTGAAATGCAAAGTGAATATGACATGCCCCTGTGAATTGGCCTGCTAGGCCCTTGATGGTTGTTTTGTTTTACCAAGGGATCCTAAAGAAGACTTAACCCTTTAAGGACAGGAGTCCTTCGTTGTTTTGGCCCTCTGTTGCTGCTGCCAGTTACCCACGGCTCAGTGGAGGCGGCAAGCCACTGAAATACCACGTGCAGCAAGGCCATCTTGTTTACAGGACCTCCTGCCTGCTTTCTCAGAGTGAAAACCCAGTTGTGCCTGTTTTCATGTTGCACCTTTAACCCTTTCACCCCCTTTTCAGGTTGATTGAGGGTATTACAGCACTACTTTGATGTGTATGCCATTTAAATAATGTGGACTATTTTATGTGCTGCTGTTTTATTATGCAACTTAAATTTCAAGAATTGGGCCCAGAGATAGACTCAAATGCACATGAGCCTCTGAGATTTTGCTACTATTTTAAAGAAATGTGCCCAGAGATGGACTCCACCTTGTGCGAGCCTCTGTGATTCTATCTTCCTCTCTATTTGCATCTGCGATATCCTTACTTGGCTGTGGATTGAACAAAAAAGAAGAACCTGGGTACGGACTCATTTTATATGCTTTGAGCCTCCAAGAATTGTTATTTAATTGTTTTTACATTTTCCATGGACTACAACTGTTCTATCATGGACAATTTCCACTTGAAAGTATTATTATGGACTATCCTGGTATTTATTGTTACGCTGTGCCAGGTCAGCGCCCCTGTTCCCATTGTGTTATCCTGAGAGAAGAGAACGACGCCCCTTTTCACCATTACTTGCTCCTAATCCAGTAGAACTGTCTGATGTATACATATAATGTATTCTTGCAAATGTAGATGTGTTTTCCTGCTTTGCTTTATCTTCCCTATTACAGGTGCAGTATCCAGCTGTGCAGGGACCCTCCATGTTGCGCCGAGGACGGGCAACGTTATAGCGTGGGGGTATGTAGTGTCCCACTAGGTAGGGGTGGGCACTACTCAAGGGTCAATTGGTGTGCGCGTTACTCCTACTCACAAGGAACAGAAGTGTTATATTTAATTGTGCATTTTATGTATGTTCTAATGTGTTTTTACATGCAATGTACCCCTGTATGATGCAACAGCAGGCCTAGTTGGGTGTAGTTAGACATCCCAGACACTAGAGGGAGATAGGGAGCCCCTAGTATAAATGTCCAGGCCCAGACAGGGAGAGTTAGTGCAGAGTCAGGAGTCTGAGAAGACAGAGGTTAAAAAGCCTGCTCCTGACATGCAACTGGATAGCCCTGGCTGCTAGTGATGTCCAGGAGGCTAGTGAGAAGCTACAGCCTGCCTGAGAACAAGAGAGCCTTAGTTAGCTCTGAAGACACCCCAGTTGCAGGACCCAACCTCCTGGGAGAAACCCACAGTCATCCACTTTACAAGAGAGGGCGATCCAGGGTAAGCTAAGTGACCCTGATGGGCAGATGAAACTAGAAAGTGCAGCAAGAATCTAATACCTGAGGAAGATAGTAACCAAGGATTTAAGCCACCCTTTAGGCATCCGGGCCTTGGGAGATAAAGCCAGAGCAGGAGTTCTAGAAAGGACAGTGTACATTGATTCTGAGGAAAGGTACAACCTGCTGCTGAGTGCATGTGAATTTACCCTCTGCATATCTTGCATAAATATTACCTGCCATTGTGTGATTAAGCCTACTTGTGGAACTGTGATCGGAAGACTGTACTACTACCTGCTGTACAAAGTTGGATTGTTCAGTAAAAATACGTTTGGTTCACTACTCTACTTGTGTACCTCCATCATTCCAACTACCAACCGGCGTGCCACCGTCCAAAGGCACTGGCGTCACGAATACAACAGGGACCTTGCCCTAGGCACTCAAAATACCCGTAACATCCAGGGCACCTCATCCACCATCCAGCCTGGTCCCTATATACAGAGTGTGCCCCAGAGGAACCGTGTCTACCTCTCCTTCACTGCCACGCGCCTGCCCAGGGTTCTCCAATACAGTGAGTAACCCTCGATTGCCCATAACCATGACCTCACTTCGTCTATACCCTGCAGGTCTGGCGTGTTGCAAAAGGCTCAATAGCCTTGTGTCATTTCCACTCATTAGTAGCTCCAGTAGATGCCTTTCTCCAGGGTGGAAATGGGGCCGTTTTTTTCCTTTGTAACTAAAATGTATTTCACACCTCCACTAGGTGGCAGCAATGTACTGGTTACCTGTTCATATGACTGCTGATATTGCCAGATATTCAGACAGAAAACACAACACAGGTGTGAATACAGCCTTACCATAACTTGTTAACCCCTTCTCACCCTGTGACATTTTAATACATCATGGGAACTATGTAGTTCCAGCCAACTGACATAATAGCAGGCTCCAGGCCTGGCTGTTTAATGCCTTGGATGCTGCAAACAATAGCAACCGTAGCATCTAAGGAGTTTAAGAGACGAAAGGGGCTTCCTATGTCAGCACGTTGCAACAAAATTGTGTTGTGCCACTGGGTTGCTATAGGAGTAGGAGGCCTAACAAAGGCCTCCAGGTCAGCCATGTGCAGAAGTGTAATAGCACCTATGGCAGAGTCCAATAGTATACTTTTTTCTTAGTATTTCCCGGCCTGACTACGGTCATCTTAAAGGGGTTGTCTCACTTCAGCAAATAGCATTTATTATGGAGAGGAAGTTAGGACAAACCACTTACTAATTTATTGTCATTATCCATATTGCTTCATTTGGCTGGACTCATTTTTCCACATTTCACATTATACGCTACTCTTTTCCATGGTTATGACCACCCTGAAATCCATCAGTGGTGGCCGTGCTTGCACACTATAGGAAAAAGTGCTGACCTACATATTTGGTGGTTGGTACCGTAAGACCTGACATAGGCTAGTGCTTTTTCCTATAGTGTGCGAGCACGACCACCGCCACTGATGGATTGTAGGGTGGTCGTAACCATGGAAACTAGCAGTGTATAATGTAATGGAAAAAAGAATCTACTCAGCAAAGGAGGTAATATGGTGAATCACAATACATTAGTAAGTGCCTTGTATTTACATTTTCTACATAAGAAATGCCACTTGCTGAAGTGAGACAGCCCCTTTAAGCCTAATTCACATGTCAGCATACCTCTCAACTTTTTGGACTTGATCTGGCTGGTTAGGCGAAAGGGCTGATCTGGCTGGCTAGGCGGGCATCCCCTTCCTCCCTCTACAGATGGTGAAGCTCCAGGTCTCCAGACACATCAAGCATGGCTCTGCAAATGGCCGTTTGTCCTTCTGTTATGGAACCTACATCTGTGGGTTCTTTATGTCATAGACTTATGCATCTATGACATCAGCAGCACAGTTGCCATAGTTACTACAGGGGGTTATTATTGATACCTACCTCATACACTTTAACTGTGAAGTCAGCCACAGTGGTCCCAAGTATTAACCCTTTCTTGACTGACTGGAGACTCTACAATATACTTGTCACTAGAAAGTCCCCTAATCACTATGGCATTTAAAAGCTGCCCTAACAATAGTAAGTTAGGGAGTGTAATGACAGATTTGAGGTGTAATATGCACACCCATGCCCTCAAGTCCATTTGCTACATCTGAATTTACACAGATTCCGGTGGACTTTTCTTTTGGTGCCAATAAGTAGCGATCTACCAAACTATCACATTAACAAGATTTTAGTATAACCAGTTTCTTATACATTGTCTTATACAAAGAGTACACATTCAAACCGAATAGGAATCGGGATTGGTACAGAGGAGCATTAAGGGGGTCATTTATCAAACTGGTGTAAAGTAGAACTGGCTTAGTTGCCCATAGCAACCAATCAGATTCCTCATTTCATTTTCCAAAAGAAGCTGTCGAAAATGAAAGATAGAATCTGATTGGTTTAATTTATGCAAAAGATTTCCACTGTATATTTCACCGTTTGCAATGCGTAGGGTTAGATCTTTGGTAAATCCGCACCAAAATCCACTGTGGAATGTCAGCAAAATCTGCAGTAGAATTTCCAAGAAAAGGACCCCGTCGCACACAGCCAGGAAAGGGGGAAGTGGCCGACGTTGGGCTGCTCTCTCCTTTCACTTTAGTGGGGCTTAAGAAAAGAGCCAAGTAGGCGAGCTCCGCTCTTTTCGGATGTGACATTTTTGATGTGGATATGCCGTTAATGGGCAGACATTTTGCCCCGCAGGTTTTGTCTATCAATCTGAAACAGTTGGTTTCCAACCACGTATTTACTATGCTTTTCTGTGCTTCTATAGGAACTCGACTTTATGGATTAAACACACAGCTGTCATAGCATCCCCAAAATGTATGATGCAGCGACCAAGCAGGTTCAATCACCAACCACACAGAGACGGTTACAACAGTCTTCCTATCTGCGTGGCATGCCGGTGGACGCCAGGCTGATAGTTAAGGCAAGAAGCTTTCAGGATACAAGCCCCAGACCAGCGTCCCAGATGGAGAAACCAAGAGTCAACAGAATCAGCTGACTCTGGGAGGCTGTGTGGTGATAGGAACATCTATTTTTTTGATCCAATTCAATTATGCTAATACCAGATGTTGGGTCAACTGGGTCCTTGTGGTTTTGTTTAATAAGATAAGCACCAATCTTCACACAAGCAAATCACTTAATCCCATGGAAATGTATGGAGGTCTAGAGATAAAGTCTCTACTAACAGCATGAGGTGGACAGGCTGTAGGTCTACATAGGAATATGAGTAAATATACATATTAGGGCTCATGTACGCTGTCGTGTTTTATTGTCTGTAAATGGCGGATACACTAAAAGCCGGATCCCAGCCAAGTTCATAACACCCCTTATTTTTTAACTTCTGTAGAAATTTCCAATCCTTGTCCACAAAACGGACAAGAATAGGACATGTTCTACCATTCTACAGTTATTGGAGTGACTGTAAAAACATTTGTGTGATCCTCTGAGGTGGAAGCAGGTAGACACTGACCCTGTTTTATCCTTAAAAGGGGTTATCCCATAACTAATGTAAACAATTCTAATCATAAAGTACATGACAACCTCTTTCTAACAAAGCTAGAACCAGCCCTGTACCTCGCATGGATCCAGAGGCAGCTTAAAGGGAGTGTCTTCTCTGCTGCAGCTAAGGGGGCGTGTCCATGCTCTCCCTATCCCAGCTCAGGAGCCAGTTGAAGGATGAAACTGAGCATGTGCGGCCATCTCAGTGAGCAGGTCAAAGAAATAAGAAAAAAAGCAAACAGCAGGTGACGCTACACAGACACATTTTATTGAATAACTCTGTGGCTTTGCTAACTTTTTAATTACATATAAATACAAAAGTATTCAGACCCAGATGCTGGTTTAAAAACTGTAGAATATTTTCTGTGGGACAACCCCTTTAAATGCTGTGGGGAGAAAAAATGTTTCCCTCTGTAATGGAGATCGCAAATTCGAATAATACATCTGGTATGTCACTGTCCATGTTGTGGGACTATTTGTGAGGTATTCCAGCTTCGCCTGCCTTTAAAGTGAATGGGGCCCGCCTGGAACATGCGGTTTGCGAACATTTGGTCGCTTTCGCGAACCGTCCCGGCCGATGTTCGTCCATCGCTACACCCGGGACACCTGTTTGAGAAGGCAGTAGTGCCACAGCTTTCTCTCAGCTTTCCCTAGGCCATGTGACATCACATTCATTGGTCACATGGCCTAGGCGCAGCTCTATACAATGTACAGCGCTCTGATTGCTAAACTGTGAGAAGGTCTGTTGCATTGATCAGCGAGGGTCCCGGATGTCAGACCACCACTGATCAGATATTGATGACCTATCCAGAGGATAGGACATCAGTATAAAACTCCCAGAAAACCACTTTAGTGTGTGGAGGCTGACTCAAGGAGGAAGATGTTGAGCCAGACTGGAATGATCAGATATACAACTGCATTAGGCATATTAATCCTAACATCTCCTTTTAGAGATGGATTGCACAAGGTATTAAATCACTAGTTGATATACAGTATGTTCTCATTTAGTTATATACCTTAAAAAGGGTATTGCGGTAGGAAAAAGGTATCAGATCAGGTTGGTGGGGGTACTACCGGTGGGACCGCCACCAATCACAAGAACAGGGCCCTGTACCCCCGGCAAGCCCCCTGCTGCTCCTCTGAAATGACCTGCGTGGCCGGTTGTACAAGCGCACGGCTGCTCCATTCATTTCTGTGGGTGTTCCGGAGATAGCCAAGCACTGTACTCGCCTATCTCCGGAACTTCCATAGAGCAGGATAACTTTCACCTACTGGAATACCCCTTTGAGAAGTTTTAGCCAAAGGCTAAATGTTAGCATATCTTCAGATTAAGGGCTTGTTTTGCCGTCCTCAAATTGTGGATCCGCAAAACACGGATGGTCCTTTATAGAAATGACTATTCTTGTCAGCAAAACGGACAAGAATAAGACATGATATATCATTTTTGCAGGTCTACGGAACGGAGCAACGAATGCGGACAGCACACGGAGTGTCTTGGCGCTAACATCGACCTGTAAGGCTGAGTTCATACTTGAGTCATTTGGTCAGTTTTGGCCCCGTAACTGCCCAAATAAGTGACGTGTGCAGTGATTCTAAGAGCGACGCCTGTCATCTGCATGTCATACTGACTTACAGTATTGTTTCACTACCACAGCAGACTCCATACGTGTGTAACTGCAAGGCACAGTGTCCTACACCACTATAAAGGCTCTCCGCAGCCAGGAAATAGCATTTTTTTTAATGTAATTCGCTGGGAATTTATTCGTATCGAAACAATTTCTTTTGAAAAAATTTGGCGAATCGAATTTTTTCAAAATTCACTCATCTCTAGTTGCAAGGGGAGAAAGGTCAGCCTTTCAAATGGGAGACTATTTTGTTGCTTTCCAGTCTTCTGGACTCACAAAGGAGTGTCTTCGACTCCTATACACTGGGCATTCCATGACTGCTTTCATCTTCCTCCCATCAATTGGTCCAGCAATTTCATTAATTCCTTTTATTATAAATGTGATATAGCAATATTAATGTTAAATTAAAAATATCAATGTTTAATACCCTGAAGCACAAAAAAAAACACTTTTATATTGATTCATCCAAACAAAACAAAAAATAAAAAATAAAAAGGAGGACAAAATTTTCTTTGGGCAAAAACACTTGTCTAACTTCAGCAAATGGCATTTATCATGAAGAGAAATGTAATACAAGGCAATTACTAATGTATTGTTATTGTCCATATTGCCTCCTTTGCTGGCTTGATTCATTTTTCAGTCACATTATACACTGCTCATTTCCATGGTTACGACCACCCTGAAATCAAGCAGCGGTGGTCGTGCTTACACAATATAGGAAAAGGCACTGGCTTATGTTCACTCCCACAGTCCTGGCCACCAGGTGGTGAGGTGACAGGTTCTCTTTAAGTTCTGTTGAAATTAAGGGGCACATTTATTATGACCGGCGTTTTAGACGCCGGTCATAATAAATCCCTGTAGCTAGTGGGGTATCCGCCGAAGTTATGAAGAGGCGCATGCTTCTGCATAACTTCCCCGCATCCACTTTCTACGCCTAAAACAGCAACTAAGCATTGACCCGCCATCTGCGCCTAAAATAAGCCTAATTTAGGAGTATTTCAGTATAGTAAATGACCGAATGTAGCTGCTTGCAGAATTGTTATATGTAATGTACATTCCAGGGGCATAGCAAGTAACCGTGGGGCTTCATAGCAGAATTGACGTGGGCCCCACTCTATCATGACCACCTTCTGCAGCAATTCCAGCTCATGATTTTATGATTATTATGGTCTCCCTGATGTACAAGGATAATGTAAAAGTTGAAGTCACTTTATTGTACATATTGTAGATAATTTAAACAGTTATGTCACAAAATAGCAATAATGCACACAGTGATGTCACTGGTAGGAGAATATACGCAAATAGGTCATTGCATAGGAATGACACACATAGAAAGGTCATCATGTTTCCCTTCTCTATGTTGAGAATGGGTAATGCAGGGTGGCCCAGGAATTTTTGGGCACGTCGGATTATGTCGGCTGATACTACTTGTAATGTTGCGGATAGTGTTTGTGATATTTTCCTTGAGTTCATCCAGGGATGTGGATTGTTAGCGGACATTTTCTGTTTCTATTTTCCCAAAAGATAAAAATTGCATGAGGACAAGTCTGAGGAACGTGGTGGCCATAACCCCTTGCTCACAGTTTGCTCCAGGGCCGTTTCTAGGGGCGGGCGGGACGGGCGGCCGCCCGGGGCGCTGTCAGAAGCAGGGGGCGCCCGTTGAGGTAAAAAAATAAAAAATAAAAATTAAAAAAATTCGTTATGAAGGTAAAGGATCGGGCGGCCGGCCGGCGGCGCCCCTCATGCTGAGCCTCCTGAGCGGCCGGCTCAGTGCTGCGCAGCCTGCCTGCGCTGCAGACTGCTGAGTTGTTAGTGTAGCGTGGCCGAGCTCTGTTCGGTCCGGCCCGGGGTACAGGAGCATTTGTTTCTTGTACCCGGCCGGACTGAAAGGAAGTGCACACTAAGTGAGCACTTCCTGTCAGCCGGGTACAGGAAACAAAAGCTCCTGTACCGCGGAGCGAACAGAGCTCGGCCACGCTACATTAGAGGTGACATTGACAAGGGGGAGGAAATGAGAGTGAGGGGGGGGGGAGTAGTAGACTGAGAGTGACAAGGGAGGGGGGGGAGTAGTAGAATGAGAGTGACAAGGGAGGGGGGGGGAGTAGTAGAATGAGAGTGACAAGAGGGGGGGGGTAGTAGAATGAGAGTGACAAGGGAGGGGGAGTAGTAGAATGAGAGTGACAAGGGAGGGGGGGGGAGTAGTAGAATGAGAGTGACAAGGGAGGGGGGGAGTAGTAGAATGAGAGTGACAAGGGAGGGGGGGGGGAGTAGTAGAATGAGAGTGACAAGGGGGGTGGGGGTAGTAGAATGAGAGTGACAAGGGGGGTGGGGGTAGTAGAATGAGAGTGACAAGGGGGGGAGAAGAGAGTGACAAAGGGGGGGGGAGAAGAGAGTGACAAGGGAGGGGGGGGAGAAGAGAGTGACAAGGGAGGGGGGGAGAAGAGAGTGACAAGGGAGGGGGGGGAGAAGAGAGTGACAAGGGAGGGGGGGAGAAGAGAGTGACAAGGGAGGGGGGGGGGAGAAAAGAGTGACAAGGGAGGGGGGGGAGAAGAGAGTTACAAGGGAGGGGGGGGGGGAAGAGAGTGACAAGGGAGTCCGCAGAGCCAGACTGCAGCCAGAGACCAGATCATCTAATTGTCCTGGTGGTAAGTAGACAATGCAATATGTGTATTATTTAATTGTTTAGTTATTAATACTACATTTTGCGGACCGCACATTGCCGGCACTAAGAGAATATGCCTATTCTTGTCCGTTATTGGGGACAAGAATAGGACATGTACTATTTTTTTTCAGGTTCGGAATTGCGGATCCGGGTCCGCAATTCCGGATCTGATAAGGGGGGGGGGGGGGCAGGGGTGCCAATTTTTATCTTGCCTAGGGCGGCAAAAATCCTTGCACCGGCCCTGGTCAGACTTACTGACGTCACGCGCCTGATCCTCCCACTAGGCGGCGCAGGCGCGTGACATACAGTGACTGAGTGAGCGCCGCACTGCCTGCCTGTTACCGCCCGCCCTGAGCCCCTGAGCAGTGCTGATGCCTGCTGTGAGGCGAGTGATGGTCTGGGGGGGCATTAATTACAATGGGGGGATGGGGGTTATTACAATGGGGGGGGGGCATTAATTACAATGGGGGGAATTAATTACAATGGGGGGGCCACTGTGGGAGACATGAAAATGGGGGCCACTGTCACTGGGGGACATTAAGTTTAATAAGGATCACTATGGACATTATTTAGAATGGAGGCTGCTGTTGGTGTCATTACTCATTATAACTGTATAATGTCTGATAGGCCTAGTCCTGAGCTGAGTTATATTACCCTGCCCATGCCCTGTATAATAATGTACCCATCCCTGATACCCCTTAGTTATATTACCCCGCTGGAGTAATATAACTAAGGGGTATCAGGGTATATTATTATGCAGGGCAGGGTAATATAACTCAGGACTAGGCCTATCAGACATTATACAGTTATAATGACATCCACAGCAGCCTCCATTCTAAATAATGTCCATAGTGATCCTTATTAAAAATAATGTCCCCCCACAGGCAGGCAGTGCGGGCGGCGGCGCTCACTTACTGTACCTCACGCACTGCGTGACGTACAGTGAGTGAGGTCAGCACCGCCGCCCGCACTGCCTGCCTGTCTGTTACCGGGGGGGGGGGGGGGGGAGTTTTTTTGACACTCGCCCTGAGAGAAATTTTACCTAGAAACTGCACTGGTTTGCTCCTACATCAACAGTGGATGAATCCGTGCCAGTGAGGTGTGGCATGTTGTCCCATCTGGTTGGAAAGAGCAGGACATTTTTGTTTCTGCAGCATCACTGCTGTAGAGCTGCGAGCAGTATCGGCCAACATAATCCCATGTGCCCAAAGATGCATAGACCGGAACAGGGACCACTTTCAGCATCTTTTGTGACCTGTGGGTAATAAAAAATAATAATAATCCATTTGCTCATTCATCTTGTCCTACTATCACTGGAGGTGGGCTACTTTTTCGTGGGCCACCCTGTATATAAGATAGGGGTAAACGTGGAGCCCAACAGTCATTATTTGCTGCACCTTATGTCTGAATGAAAATGCATTTCTGGTATTTTACAGTAGAAACCCATACTCTTCAAAAAGTCTCCCAAGGTGTCCAGACCTAATTTATTTATTTATTTTGTGCACTTATTATTATTTACTATTAAAGCGCCATTCATTCCGTGGCGCTGTACATGTGATAAGGGGTGCACATACATAATACAGACAATTGTACTAATCATAAACAAGATGAGTTACAAACTGGTACAGAAGGAGAGAGGGCCCTGCCCGTGAGGGCTTACAATCTACATGGTATGGGAGAAGGACACAGTAGGTGCGGGTTGAGTTGGTCATGGCGGTATAGAGGCAGCAGGGTCATTGGTTGTAGGCTTGTCTGAAGTGGTGGGTTTTCAGGTTTCTTTTGAAGGATTCCACTGTAGGTGAGAGTCTGATATGTTGGGGTAGCGAGTTCCAGAGTATGGGGGATACATGGGAGAAATCTTGGAGTCGATTGTGGGAAGAGGCGATAAGAGGAGAGGAGAGAAGGAAGTCTTGTGAGGATCGGAGAGTGCGTGTGGGGATGTATCGGGAAAGTAGCTCAGAGATGTAGGGAGGGGACAGGTTATGGACGGCCTTGTATGTATTTGTTAGTACTTTGACGTGAATTCGTTGGGCAATGGGGAGCCAGTGAAGGGATTGGCAGAGGAGTAATACTACGCTGCGCTACTATATACCGCAGCTCTTTGCAGACATTAGCATCCAACTGTCCTTAATGGGGCTATCAATCTAAGTTCCCTATCAGTATGTCTTTGGAGTGTAGGAGGAAACTGGAGTACCTGGAGGAAACCCACACAAGCACAGGGAGAACATACAAACTCCATGCAGATGTTGTTATTGGTCAGATTCAAACCTAGGAGTGCCAACCAGTGAGCCACCGTGATGCCCACTCATGGCGTAACCTTAATAAAAATAAATGATGCCATCTATCTCTATGAACGTATCTATGCTTCAAGAGGGACAACTGATTAATTCCTTAACATATGGAAGCTCAAAAACTCTCAGAAGAATCTTGTCACCCACACTTTTAAAAACATGAGGTTCTTAGCACACAATCTGATGACATTGTGTGAGCCCATCTGCCACGTCAAGGCGACCTCATTCAGATAGGTCCCTACACTAAGACTCTTTTTTTTTTAATAACATGATTTACACTGATTTGCACTATTAATTTGAAAAGCCAAACTGATAAGCAGTATATTGGTGTTTCTCTATAACAACTGACTACTGTATATAAAATAATGTAAGAGCACACTGCAAGTGATAACACCAGTTACATTCAATATATCCTGTTATATGTATAACGTGTTAGTGTAGGGACCCACCTAAACAAGGAGGGATTAAGCACTGCAAAAGGGCTAACAAAACAGATGTGAATTTAATATATGAAATAGAATTCAACCCATGCAATGTTATAACAATATTGAGTGCAACTGGTACACCATGCAATGTTTGCATAGTCAGTCCCTGCAGAGGAAAAGCTTTTTTGTTTTTGGTACATTATGTGGTGGAGGCCAAGCTTTGATTTTTCTAAAATGTAAAATTTAGAACAGAACTTTTCTCCCAGTACTGTGTAACATTTTAGGAATATTACGCAGGAAGTGATATCATACACTATATGCACTACACTTAACCTATATACAGACACTATATAAATTACACTGATCCTATATACACACTGCATACATTTACTCTATGCATAGACTACACTTACCTTTCACCTACACTATATAGACTACACTTACCCTGTGTATGCACAGTATTATATATACTACATAACACTTACCTGTGATATATACATACTATATAGACTTACACTTACACTTACTCTCTATATACATTACATAGAGTACATGTACCCTAAATATACACTATATACATTACACTTGCCTTATACATACACTATATACTGTACACATATCTTATACACACAATATTGACAACACTTACCCTACAATTACCACTATATACACGATATATACACTATATACTCTACACATACTTAATAGACAGACTAAGTATAAAGATTACACCTATATACACACTACAGAGACTACACTATACATATACTATATACACTACATTAATCTTATAGGCTGACACTACATAGATTACTTACCCTATATACACACTATATACTCTACACTTACCTTTTTTTTTACAGACATTAAATACATTACACTTATCCAAAAAGCACACTATATAGACTACACCTATCCTATGTAAACACTATGTAGACTACACTTACCTTACACATAAACTGTATACACTACACTTACCCTATACACACACTATATGCACTATACACACACTAAATATACTACACTTACCCTATATACAGGCACTTTATAGATTAATTATCCTATATATACACACACACTATATACATTACACATACCGTATGTAACACTATAATGACTACACATGTCATATACATACACTATATACACTAAACTTACCCCATATATAGAAACTATATAAATTACACTTATCCTAGACATACAATATATACATTACACTTACCCCACATAATATATATATATACACACACACTACACATACCGTATATACAGATAATATATAAATTAAACAACACTTACCGTGTACAAACACTAGATACACTATACATTTACTATATACTCTACACATAGCTAATATACAGACTAGTTATAAAGATTACACTTATCATATATACAAAACATAAATACTACATTTATGCTATATACATACTACATAGAATACACTATGCAGATATTCTATATACAATACACTTACCCTATACATAAACTATATACACTATGTTTATCCTATATACAGACGCTATATAAATAGTTTTGTCACGGATGATCCGCGAGAATATTGAACTGTCCTCCCAATATTATCAATATTACTCTGCCTTATTGATCAGTAGGTCTATTACACAGTAATTATTTCCCTAGGCCCCAGAACCTACAATTTGATTATTCAGAGCGTCTCCTTCTGTCCTTCTGTTGTACCCAGAGAACAACATAGTCCTTTTGTTCAAGTCAGTCAATAGATGCCCAGCAGATAACGCAATTACAGCTGGCTTCCTCAGGTTGACAAAAGAACTTCCCTTCCTGAAGAGATATCACAGCTAGGTGTGAAGACTGCACCTGGGGGGGGGAGCCATATGGTGTCGCTGCCATAAGGGTCTGTAAGCTAGCTTGCGGAAGACAGGCCGGCACCAAGGTTCCCAGATTGACACATGAATCTGAGATATGATTTTTACCTTTTTAAGAGAGACCATGCATCTTACGGATGTAAAAATTACATCATCGTGTCACTCAGAATTCACTGGACGTTTACATAGGACAAACATAACTCTAAGATGTACCCAGGTATATATAATATGATATATAATAAATGACCTCCAAGTCATTTCTCTAGCCATATGCCTGTTTTCAAACACTGCAAAAACTTACCCTAGCCTCTCCGAAGAGAAAGCTACTCGGTTGTGTTATCTAGATAGTGGGTTCCTCGCTCCCATAAATTGTGAGGTGGTGGCAGTTAAACTACCCTGTGTGTAGTTCCGGTCGCAGTTCGTCGCACGCTTACTTGCGGTCAATCGGAGGTCCACTCCCTGCGCTTTCAGCCTATCGACTGTACGGACTCAAGTTAGACTGTCGGTGTGCTGAAAGTGGCTGGGAGGCCTGTTTGCGGATTGACCACTAGGGGCGCTGTGACGATTTCGTGACGTATTGTGGCCGCGGCGGTCGCAGTTCGTCACATATTGGTAGGCAGCTACTGGGATTCCTTTTTGCATGTGTTTAGAACATCTGAACAGAGATTAACTAATTTACCTCTGTCAGAACCAAACCAATTTGGTGGTGGTGTGGCTGAGTGCAATACATTTATTTATCTGTGTGTACAGAGAGACTGTGTAGTCCAGTACCCTCCCCGAAATCTTGTTTTCTTTATCTATCTTTTATTTGGCGTGAAAATGTCCGGGGAATACAAGAAAATGGCTTTGGCAGATCTGGAAAATCTGTGCCAAGAACGGGGCATTGAAGTCGGTCGCAAGACGAAGACCGACCTGATAAAAGACTTGTTCCGATGGGATAACCAACAACTGCGGCTGTTGGATGTGTCTACTGCGGGAGACACCGGCCCATCTGACTCAAGTCCTGAGGAACCGGAGACTGAGAATCCTGACTACTCGGAGGGGGAACATCCTGCGGGCCCTGTTGGCCCCCCAGCGCAGTATTTCAGTACGGATCCAAATTTTTCTTTAAGTACTCGCCCGGAAGCGGCCAGTACCGGACTATCTATTTGTACGGACCCTATGATGCAGCAGGCCCTCCAAAAACTAATGGACACTGACCCAGTAAAGTACCTACAGTACATGGCTGAGCGCGAAGAAAGCCAACGTCGGCATGAACTGAGCATGGCCAGAATACATCAACCCAGCCGAAGCTCATCACCCAACTTTCCTGCGGAAGGAACAGCATCACACGTGAGTGCAAAATTTAAATTTGCTCCCATTGAAAAGGACACTGACATAGACTTGTTTTTGCGATCCTTTGAGAAAGCCTGCCGTCAGTATCGTCTGCCCCAAGAGCAGTGGGCCAGACACCTGACACCCCTGTTGCGCTACAAAGCGCTGGACGCGTTTGCGGAGTTATCCATGGAGCAGGATGAAGATTATTCCGCCATAAAAGTCGCTATCATTGCTAAATACCAGCTGACCCCTGAAGTCTATCGGAAAAGGTTTAGGTCCTTACAAAAGGATCGTACGGACTCTTATCCGGATGTGGTCAGCAGCTTACGCACTACATTCCGCCAGTGGACTTTAGGCCTAACAAAAGGGTCTTATGACATCCTAGAGGACTTGATGGTGCTAGACCAGCTTCTTTGTATTTGCCCTGCGGATGTGAGACAATTCGTGCTAGAACGGAAGCCTGCGTCAGCAACCGCTGCTGCAGACTTAGCTGAGACTTTTGTCAAGACCCGAGTGCCCGATCTGCGTAAATCTGCACCATCTCACTGGAGAGGAGGTCTGCCCAATGTCAGGGAAGACCACCCTGCCTCTGTGGGCCGTCCACCACAGAGACCACCAAGTGCAGCTACTGCTTCCAGACCTGGGGCACCTAATGGAATCACCTGTCACTACTGCCGCAAGCCTGGACATATGAAATTCAACTGTCCTGAGCGGAGACAGCCACAGCCAGCATCTGAACCACCTGTACCTCGCCCACGACAGACACAGCCAGCCAGCGCATCCCAGCGTGAACCATCATCTTCAACTGTTTTGTTCGCCGGTGGGGAGGAGATTCACCCCATCACCAGCAATCACCAGCTTGTTACAGTGAATGACCAGCTAGTCACCGGTTTCCGGGACACGGGAGCCGATGTCACCCTGGTGCGTCCGCACCTTGTGCCCACAAAGGACATCATCCCAGACAAGTATCTCACCCTCACTGGGGTGGGGGGCACTCTTTCTCACATTCCCCAAGCCCGGGTTTCCATCGACTGGGGGGTGGGTGTTCAAGAAAAGGTAGTTGGTATCCTAGACCAGCTACCAGTTCCTGTTTTGTTGGGGTCCGATCTAGGCAAGCTGGTATCCTATTATGAACCCGCCACGAACCCCTCGGGATCTCAGGAAGGGGGTCCGCCCTCTGCCCCCACCCAGGTGCTTGGCACCCGGGGGCAAAAGTCTGGGGGAGGGGGGTTGAATGTATCCAATATTAATGTTGATGATATGCATGAGGTACCTGCTAATGTGATTTCTACATGTGATATTGAAAATGCTAATCGGCCTTGCTCCGAAGTCATACCTGTCCTAGCTGTGACTCGGAGTCGGGCCACCCAAAACTTGAACTCAGAACAGGGGGAAGAGGCTTCGGTCTCCTCCCACTCCTCTGACCCCAGGGAGGGTGACTGTCAGCCACAGGCCTCGTACGCCACGGGCCAGCTGGCTGAAACGGATCAGGCGGCCTTCGAGCACGCTTTTCAAACCGATCCTAGCCTCGAGGGTCTCAGAAGACAGGCTGCTGAGCCCCTCGCGGATGGGGCCGGGTTCAAAGTGTACTGGGAAGGTGGGAAGTTGTATAGTGAGGCGATACAACCCACCGAAGGCAAAATGACCGTGAGTACCAAGTCGCTTGTGGTACCTAGTGCCTTCCGGGGGCATGTGCTGAAATCCGCACATGACATCCCCTTGGCAGGGCACCTGGGAATTCGCAGGACACTTGACCGTATTCAGGGGCATTTCTACTGGCCTAGAATGAGGATAGATGTCATCAATTATTGTCGCTCCTGTACGGTTTGTCAGAAGGTTAAACGAGCTGGGAATCCGCGCAGGGCTCCCCTGTGTCCACTGCCAATCATAAGTGAGCCATTTCACCGAGTGGCAGTCGACATAATTGGACCTCTGCCCATTCCCAGCCGCAGCGGCAAAAGGTACATCTTGACGCTGGTGGATTACGCGACTCGCTACCCAGATGCGGTCGCCCTCTCCTCCCTGAGGGCAGACAAGGTAGCAGACGCGCTAATTTCCATATTTTCCCGTGTAGGGTTCCCTGCGGAGATGCTCACAGATCAGGGACCCCAGTTTATGTCTGAACTGATGGACGCCCTGGCGGCAAAGATCCAGATGACGCACCTCGTCTCCAGTCCATACCACCCGCAAACCAACGGCCTCTGCGAGCGCTTTAACGCGCCATTAAAGCAGATGCTGGCCACATTCGTTGAGTCACAGGGTGGGGACTGGGTTCTCCCCGTTTGAACTCCTGTATGGCAGGAACGTCCGAGGGCCACTACAGCTGATGCGAGAGACGTGGGAAGGCAAAGGTGATCCCACGGATGTCTCTGTAGTGGATTACGTCCTGAAGTTCAGAGACAAAATGGAGTCACTCTCTGCCATGGTAACGGAGAATCTGGCCCAGGCCAAACAGAAACTATGGTACAACCGCACCGCGGGAGACCGGGCATTTGAAACTGGAGACATGGTCTATGCCCTTCTCCCCATACGGCACAATAAGTTACAGGCGGCATGGGAGGGGCCATACACCATAGAGAAGCGTTTAAACCCTCTGACATACTTGGTGAACATGGGGGGTAGAAAACAGAAGGCCTTTCACATTAACATGCTGAAGGCTCACCACGATAGAACCCAGTATGTACTCCCAGTGTGCAGCCGGTTAGAACAGGGCGAGACAGACCCTCTGGTAGATCTGCTGGCTGACACCCGGGAGACGGACGGGGACATAAATGTCAACCCGCAGCTCTCCCCGTCACAGAGAGAGCAGTTACAGGAGGTGTTAGGTCGGTACCACCGGACCTTCTCAGGTATCCCGGGACGGACCAATCTGGTCGCTCACCGGTTAGATACCGGAGCACATCCCCCCATCAAGCAATCCGCCTATCGCGTCTCTCCGGAGGTGCAGGCGGACATGCAGCGTGAGGTGGGGGAAATGCTAGAACTGGGGGTCGTTCAGCGGTCCTGTAGTCCATGGGCGGCACCCGTCGTCTTGGTACCCAAGAAAGAAAAGACAACGCGGTTCTGCGTGGACTACCGGAAGTTGAACGCTGTAACCACTACGGACGCCTACCCCATGCCTCGCATCGATGAGATGCTAGATAAGCTGGCGGCTGCCAGCTATCTATCAATCATGGATCTGAGCCGGGGGTACTGGCAGATCCCTCTTGCCCCGGACGCGCGGCAGAAGTCGGCCTTTATCACTCCCTTCGGGCTCTTCGAATTTACGACGATGCCCTTTGGAATGAAAAATGCGCTTGCCACGTTCCAGCGGGCTATGAATGACCTGCTGGAGGAAATGCAACCGTTCGCTGCAGCATATTTGGACGATATTGCGGTGTTTAGCCCCACCTGGGAAGAACACCTCAAACATCTGTCCCAGGTACTGCAACGGCTGGCTGCAGCCAATTTGACAGTTAAGCCAAGTAAGTGTCAGATCGGCATGACGGAAGTCCAGTATTTAGGGCACCGAGTGGGAGGGAACACCCTGAAACCGGACACGGGAAAGGTTGACGCCATCTTAGCGTGGCCTCGGCCTATCACCAAGCGGCAGGTTCAGGCATTCCTGGGGACCGCGGGCTACTATAGGAAGTTTGTACCGGCCTATAGTGCCATCGCGAAGCCCCTGACGGATGCCACTGGTAAGAAGCACCCGAAAGTGGTTACGTTGACCCCTGAGTGTGAGAACGCCTTCCGGGCCTTGAAGCAGGCGTTAGCTAGCGCCCCTGTGCTTCAAGCCCCAGATTTCAGCCGTCGGTTCATAGTGCAAACCGACGCATCAGATTACGGTCTTGGCGCTGTCTTAAGCCAGGTGGATGGAAAAGGGGACGAGCATCCTCTTTTGTACCTGAGCCGGAAACTTCTTCCCCGAGAAGTCTCTTACTCAACTACAGAAAAGGAGTGTCTGGCGATTGTGTGGGCCCTACAGAAGCTTCAATCCTATCTGTACGGCCGCTCCTTCACAATCATTATGGACCATAATCCTCTCAGTTGGCTGAACCGTACTGCGGGGTGCAATGGGAAGCTCCTACGTTGGAGCTTGTCGCTGCAACAGTACGATTTTACCATCCAGCACAGGGCAGGCAGCAGACATCAAAATGCGGATGGCTTATCCCGGTGCAACGGCGATCCAGACCGATCAGCGCAGGTTAGCGGCGACGCCACCCGTCTTGCGGACGGATGTCTAGCCACAGACGCGGGGGGAGGTGTCACAGATGATCCGCAAGAATATTGAACTGTCCTCCCAATATTATCAATATTACTCTGCCTTATTGATCAGTAGGTCTATTACACAGTAATTATTTCCCTAGGCCCCAGAACCTACAATTTGATTATTCAGAGCGTCTCCTTCTGTCCTTCTGTTGTACCCAGAGAACAACATAGTCCTTTTGTTCAAGTCAGTCAATAGATGCCCAGCAGATAACGCAATTACAGCTGGCTTCCTCAGGTTGACAAAAGAACTTCCCTTCCTGAAGAGATATCACAGCTAGGTGTGAAGACTGCACCTGGGGGGGGAGCCATATGGTGTCGCTGCCATAAGGGTCTGTAAGCTAGCTTGCAGCAGACAGGCCGGCACCAAGGTTTCCCAGATTGCAACATGAATCTGAGATATGATTTTTACCTTTTTAAGAGAGACCATGCATCTTACGGACGTAAAAATTACATCATCGTGTCACTCAGAATTCACTGGACGTTTACATAGGACAAACATAACTCTAAGATGTACCCAGGTAAAGTTATGGTGTTACCCCATCATAGAACCAGTTATAATAGTAATATTTGGTATCCCTGAACTCCATATTTTGTGGGGAATGTGAATATGTGCTTGTTACTTGTGTACAGCGGAGACATCCCACGATATGGCACATGCCATATTTCAGAACTGACATTCACCTCAAGAATACAGCCTGCCCAGCAGGCGGACTCTCAATTCCCCGCCTTGATTCTGGGAGCCTTTATAACAAAGACCTAGAATCTGCTAAAGGAGTTCTCCACTTTTAACAACACCTAAAGAGGGCCTCAGCCAGAGAACCCGTGGGCTGTAGGCATATTACACTGGACAAAGGTTTCTTGGACTTTATCCCTGCAACTGACTATTTCACCAACGGACATCTTTTCTGCGGAACCTAAGTATTTTCTTCCTTTTCTCCCTTTTGTTTATTGGACTATACTTTCCTTTATTATTGTGTTAATAATTACTGTGCATCTTGATAATTTGTATTGTATATAGATGTATAATAAATGACCTCCAAGTCATTTCTCTAGCCATATGCCTGTTTTCAAACACTGCAAAAACTTACCCTAGCCTCTCCGAAGAGAAAGCTACTCGGTTGTGTTATCTAGATAGTGGGTTCCTCGCTCCCATAAATTGTGAGGTGGTGGCAGTTAAACTAACCTGTGTGTAGTTCCGGTCGCAGTTCGTCGGACGCTTACTTGCGGTCAATCGGAGGTCCACTCCCTGCGCTTTCAGCCTATCGACTGTACGGACTCAAGTTAGACTGTCGGTGTGCTGAAAGTGGCTGGGAGGCCTGTTTGCGGATTGACTACTAGGGGCGCTGTGACAATTTCGTGATGTATTGTGGCCGCGGCGGTCGCAGTTCGTCACAAGTTTATCCTATATAAACACTATATATACTACACTTACCTTATATACAGATATTAAATAGATTAAGCTTATCCTATAAGCACACTATATAGATTATACCTATCCTATGTACACACTATGTAAAGTACACTTACCTTACACATTGACTATATACACTACACTTACCCTAAACACACACTATATACACTATGCATACACTATATATACTACACTTAACCTATATACAGGCAATATATAGATGAATTATCCTATATATACACACACTAAATGCACTACACGTACCATGATTACACCAATCCTATATACACACTTCATAGACTACACTTAACCTACACATACACTAACATCATTGCACTTACCGTATAATACAATATGTACACTACACTTACCCTATGCACAAACACTATAAAGATTCACTTATCCTGCATACACACTATGTAGATTACACTTACCTTATATACACACACTATGTAGATTACACTTACCTTATATACACACACTATGTAGACTACACTTACCTTATATACACACACTATGTAGACTACACTTCCCCTATGTACATACTGTATAGCCTACATATACCATATATAGAAACTTGTGGTCCGTGAGAAGGTTCTCTGTGAAGACTGCGGAGACTGAAGATTGTGTCTGAATTAACCACCTCCGGACCGCCTAACGCACATGTGCGTTCCGGAGGTGGCAGGCTGGCGCACAGTCACGCATATACGCGTCATCTCGCGAGACGCGAGATGACGCGAGTATGCGCCCGCGCGTGCGCAGTTCGCGCCGGCATTTCGTTCAGGACCATTTCGTCAGCAACCTGCCAGCCAATGATCGTGGCTGGCAGGTTGCTGATTTTTAAAAAATCCAATCAAAGTGCCAGATAGCAGATCATATTTGTAAATATGATCTGTTATATGGCTGCCTGCTCCTCTGCTGGTTCTTTTCGTCGGTTGGATCCAGCAGAGGAGCAGGCTTCACAGTGAGTACACCAAACACTACACTATAGCCCCTGATCACCCCCCTGAACCCCAATTAACCCTTTGATCACCTCTTTGATCACCCCTGTCCAGGGCTGCCATCAGAAATTTTGGGGCCCCTTACACAGCTCAAGGCCTGGGCCCCCCCTCCTACCCCGCCCCTTTAGAATCCATCCTGACTCCACCTCCCCTCCACCCCCAAGGACCTACCCCCAATTTCATAATTTTTTTACAACTACAAAGACAGTAAAAAGTGATAATCAGTGATTTCAGTAAGGAAATCATTTTTGACCAAATAATATGAAGCCTGCTACCACGACAAGGTAGACTCTTTTAAGCAGGACCCTCCACTAACACTAACTACACTACCTGTTCTAATCTGCCCAGCAATCTTCTCCTGGCACATTTAAAAAAAAAAAACTAAAAAAGCACAAGGTTTACTGTTACAGTGTTATGGGGGATCTGTGGATGACGTACTGTTATGGGGGGAATCTGTGGAGGACTTACTCTTATGGGGGGAATATGTGGATGACACACTTATGGGGGAATCTGTGGATGACACTGTTATGGGGGAATCTGTGGATGACACTGTTATGGGGAAATCTGTGGATGACACAGTTATGGGGGATCTGTGGATGACACACTGTTATGGGGATCTGTGGATGACACACTGTTATGGGGAATCTGTGGATGACACACTGTTATGGGGGAATCTGTGGATGACACACTGTTATGGGGGAATCTGTGGATGACACACTGTTATGGGGGAATCTGTGGATGACACTGTTATGGGGGATCTGTATGTGACACAAGGTTATGGGGGAATCTGTGGATGACGCACTGTTATGGGGGATCTGTGGATGACACACTGTTATGGGGGAATCTGTGGATGACACTGTTATGGGGGAATCTGTGGATGACACAGTTATGGGGGATCTGTGGATGACACACTGTTATGGGGGATCTGTGGATGACACAATGTTATGGGGGATCTGTGGATGACACTGTTATGGGGGGATCTGTGGATGACACACTGTTATGGGGGAATCTGTGGATGACACAATGTTATGGGGGATCTGTGGATGACACACTGTTATGGGGGGATCTGTGGATGACACACTGTTATGGGGGAATCTGTGGATGACACAATGTTATGGGGGATCTGTGGATGACACAATGTTATGGGGGATCTGTGGATGACACACTGTTATGGGGGATCTGTGGATGACACACTGTTATGGGGGATCTGTGGATGACACACTGTTATGGGGGATCTGTGGATGACACACTGTTATGGGGGATCTGTGGATGACACACTGTTATGGGGGATCTGTGGATGACACACTGTTATGGGGGATCTGTGGGTGACACACTGTTATGGGGGGTCTGTGGGTGACGCACTGTTATGGGGGATCTGTGGGTGACACACTGTTATGGGGGGGTCTGTGGGTGACGCACTGTTATGAGGGATCTGTGGATGACACTCAACCACTCTCAAACCCAACTGGTCAAACTTGTTAAATGGATCCCAAACACAATATGCACAATAACACCCCCCACCCCCTCCAACACTAATTAACCCCTTCATGGCCTAAACATTTTTTTCAAAGCTGAACACAAAGCTAAATAGGGCTGGGTGGGCTGGCAAGGGAGGGGTTAATAACAATGATGGAGGATCATGGCCCTGTGGGATAATCCAGAAAACAGCTTTGCATTTTACCCCTGAGCAAAGACCACACAACAAGTTGGACATGCAGTACTTTTAGTCCGGCGGCCTTACGCCATGCACTGCCGTGCTGGGCCGGAGCTCCACCCCCGTCCCTATTATAGTCAATGGGGACGGAGCGGTGGTCCGGCGAAATAACGGCAGGACGGATCTGACAGGGTGAACAGCCTGTCGGATCCGTCCTGCCGCTAGTGTGAAAGTAGCCTTACAATCTCATGGCTTCTGAGCAACAGATCGCGTGGTCTTCACAGTCATCTGTCACTTCTCTCATCTCTCTGCTCCTGTCCCTTAATCTTATCACTGCTGCAACAAAAGCATCAGCCTCAGTGTAAACTGTTCTAGTGACTCACGGCTCTTTTAACTCAAAGAATCAAATGAGTCTCTAAAAGTCGGATCTTTAGATTCTTTTAACCTGTGACTCATTCCATTCTTAGATTCCCTGCACTTGTGTCAGTGACTTAGACTCAGAGCTGCTAGTGCTTGCCTTGCCTCAGCTCTGATTGGTTGGTGGGCGGGAGGGGAGGGGCTGGCAGAAGCAGCTTCCACTCTAGGATCAGATTACACTCCTCCCGAGCCCCTCCCCTCCCTGCTGCCAGCGGCTCTGCTATTGTGTGCTGTGTGACTCACTGACTCAGACTGAGCGGCTTCACACGGAGCGGCTCAGTCAGAGGAATCGACTCCTCCGGTTCAGTGAACTGAATCGATTCAAATGAATGATTCGTTCATGAACTGGACATCACTAGCAAGGAATGATGAATTGCCCCCCTCTAACGATGCAATAAAGTTCAACTCAAGTCACTGACAAATGAGAGGGTTTTTTTTTTTTTTTTTTTTTTTTACATTGGAACTGGCCGGGCCCCCCCAGGGTCTGGGCCCCTTACTGGGGTATCGGCTGTACCCCCCTGATGGCGGCCCTGCCCCTGTCAATCACAAGTGAAAAGAAAAAAGTGATCAGTGCAAACTGTCACTTTTTTTTTTCACTGTTATTGACCGTTAGGTTTTAGGTATAGTTTAGGTCCCTTGGTTAGGTAGTTAGCGATCAGTTAGCGCCCAGCCCACCGCACCGCAGTCCGTTATTCGCTGATTAGCGTATCGCTAATCAGCATTTGTACTTTTATAGTATCTGGAAGTGATCAAAACTGATCACGGTCAGATCTATAATAGTACTAGTGTCACTTTAGCTCGCCCTCCACCCAAAACGCAGTGTTTGCCCGATCAGGCCTGATCGGTCGCCCACACGTGCGTTCGCCCACACCCCGCCCCACCGCAGTGACAAAAAAAAAATTTTTTTTTGATCACTGCACATTCACTTTACACGCACTGCGGCGATAAAAAAATCAGTTTTGATATTTTTATCAACCGCAGCGGCCTCCGGTACTTCGCTAGCCTCCCCTTTGTAAGACAGGCTTGCTTTTTTTTTCTTGGGTAGTCTCAGGGAATACCCCTAAATTTAGTTGCCCACATGTCAAACAGGGGGTATTCCTCTGAAGAGGCCTACAGGCTTCTGACCCAGTCGGATGAGGAGTGGGAACCCTCATCTGATGAATCCAGCGGGTCAGAATACGAATAGAAAGCAGTGGCTCTCTGACCCAAAGTTCGGACGAGGAGGCTGAGGTCCCTGATACCACCAGGCGTACCCGGCCCCGTGTCGCTAGACCGCAGGTTGCGCAGGATCCGCTTCAAGAGCAGCAGAGTGGGGCTGGTGCTGTCGGATTACGTGGTGAGGCATACACCAGCAGCCCAGCCCTCCCTGGACCTGGTACCAGCACTGCCGTACAACCTGGTGAAGTAGCGAGCACCAGAAGGGCAGTTGAAGCTGGTACGGTGGCACGTGCAGTAGTGACCCCGTCGCAGCCACCGCAAAGACGTGCCCGTAGAGCCCCTAGAATCCCAGAGGTGCTGGCAAACCCTGATTGGCAGTCCCCAACTTCAGCCGCACCTGTAGTTTTCCCTTTCACTGCCCAGTCTGGAGTTCGGGTTCAGACGGCTCAGATCGGTTCGGCCCTGGGATTTTTTGAGCTGTTCTTGACTGCGGAGCTTTTAGACATAGTTGTGGCCGAAACAAACAGGTATGTCACACAATTTATCACCGCTAACCCGGGAAGCTTTTATGCCCAGCCTTTCCGGTGGAAACCAGTCCAAGTTTCCGAACTTAAAACTTTTCTGGGCCTCCTCCTCAACATGGGCCTGACAAAAAAGCATGAATTGTGGTCATATTGGTCCACGAACCCGATTCATCACATGCCCATGTTCTCTGCTGCCATGTCCAGGGCACGTTTTGAGGCCATCCTGCGGTTCCTGCACTTTAGTGACAACACCGCCTCCCGTCCCAGGGGCCACCCTGCTTTTGACCGGCTCCACAAAATTCGGCCCCTCATAGACCATTTCAACCAGAAATTTGCAGATATTTATACCCCAGAGCAAAACATCTGCATAGACGAGTCCCTGATACATTTTACCGGGCGCCTTGGCTTCAAACAATACATCCCAAGCAAGCGCGCCCGGTATGGGGTCAAATTGTATAAGCTCTGTGAAAGGGCCACAGGCTATACCCACAAATTTCGGGTCTATGAGGGAAAAGATCAGACCCTGGAGCCGGTCGGTTGCCCTGACTACCTGGGGAGCAGTGGGAAGACAGTTTGGGACTTGGTGTCACCCTTATTCGGCAAGGGGTACCATCTTTATGTGGACAATTTTTACACAAGTGTGGCCCTCTTTAGGCATTTGTTTCTAGAACGGATTGGCGCCTGTGGTACCGCGCGAACTAGTCGCGCGGGCTTCCCCCAACGGCTCGTTACCACCCGTCTTGCAAGGGGGCAGAGGGCCGCACTGTGTAACGAAGAACTGCTCGCGGTGAAATGGAGAGACAAGCGTGACGTTTACATGCTCTCCTCCATTCACGCAGACACGACAATACAAATTGAGCGAGCAACCCGTGTCATTGAAAAGCCCCTCTCAGTCCACGACTATAACCTCCACATGGGAGGGGTCGACTTCAATGACCAGATGTTGTCTCCGTATTTAGTTTCCCGACGCACCAGACGCTGGTATAAGAAGGTGTCTGTATATTTAATTCAATTGGCTCTGTACAATAGTTTTGTTCTCTACAGTAAGGCTGGGAGAACTGGATCCTTCCTCAAATTTCAGGAAGAGATCATCGAGAACCTCCTGTATCCAGGAGGTTCCGTGGCCCCAACCACCAGTGTAGTTAGCCGTCTACACGAGCGACATTTCCCCAATGTCGTTCCTGGTACCTCAACCCAACCGTCACCCCGAAAAAGATGTTGTGTCTGTAGCAGGAGTGGAATAAGGCGTGACACCTGCTATTTCTGTCCTGACTGTCCGGACCACCCTGCCCTATGCTTTGGAGAGTGTTTCCGGAAGTACCACTCACAGGTACACTATTAGCATAGGGATCATCTCACCAGGATAGGCACACAGGGCTATTAGGGCCCATTCACTCACTGCTGCTGCAAACGTCTCCTTTCACATGGGACAAAGTGCATAACGCACTTCGCCACATCTTTGGGCGATTTGCGCTTTGCACATTGTCCCATGGGGAAGGAGAGGTTTGTTCTATAAAGGTAAAAAAACAAAACAAAAAACAAACAAAAAAAAACAGGTAAGCAAACAGGTTAATGTTTAGTTCCAAAAGTTAAAGTTACATGTTCTGTTCCAAAGTTAATAAAATTATTGCGTTGTGGCCTGGTTTTTTCTTTTTTTTTTTTTTTTTTCTTTTTTTACCTTCCAGGTGGACCAAACCGATCGACTAGCTGCAGCACCGATGTGCATTCTGACAGAAGCATTGCGCTGCTGTCAGATTACACGCAAGTCGGTGTATGCGGCGCTGCAAGACGGGATTTTCTCCTCTGCAGTGACAGATACGTTTGCCGAGGCATACGAGCTGAGGAGGAGGCGGCGTTCCTATGCTTTGGCAAGCACTTTGTATATATATATATATAAATAAAAAAATCCCGGCAATGATTTATTCATCCACATCGATTGATGTGAATGGAGAAATCTGGTTTGCCAGGGCATACGAGCTAAGTGGGTATGGATGTAGGGCGGAGCTCCTATGTCCTGGCAGACGCCCTTTCCCCTCCATTTTTTTTTTTTGGCAGAGATTTTTTCATCCACATTGATCGATGCGAATGAAGAAATCTGTGCCGTTCATTTTTTTCTTTCAGCCCAGAGGCTGAACGGAAAAAAAAATCTCATTACCTGTATGCTCAATATAAGGAGAATAGCAGAAACTCCTAATGCTGGCCATACATGTAATGATTGCGGAGACCCTCAAATGCCAGGGCAGTACAAACACCCCACAACTGACCCCATTTTGGAAAGAAGACACCCCAAGGTATTTGCTGAGGGGCATATTGAGTCCATGAAAGATTTAAATTTTTGTCCTAAGTTAGCGGAAAGTGAGACTTTGTGAGAAAAAAAAATAAAATCAATTTCCGCTAACTTATGCAAAAAAAAAAAAAATTCTATGAACTTGCCAGGCCCCTCATTAGATACCTTGGGGTGTCTTCTTTCCAAAGTGGGGTCACATGTGGGGTATTTATACTGCCCTGGCTTTTTAGGGGCCCTAAAGTGTGAGAAGAAGTCTGGGATCCAAATGTCAAAAAATGCCCTCCTAAAAGGAATTTGGGCCCCTTTGCGCATCTAGGCTGCAAAAAAGTGTCACACATCTGGTATCGCCGTACTCAGGAGAAGTTGGGGAATGTGTTTCGGGGTGTCATTTTACATATACCCATGCTGGGTGAGAAAATATCTTGGTCAAATGCCAACTTTGTATAAAAAAATGGGAAAAGTTGTCTTTTGCCAAGATATTTCTCTCACCCAGCATGGTTATATGTGAAATGACACCCCAAAAAACATTCCCCAACTTCTCCTGAGTATGGCGATACCAGATGTGTGACACTTTTTTTATGCCAAGGTGGGCAAAGGGGCACATATTCCAAAGTGCACCTTTCGGATTTCACCGGTCATTTTTTACAGATTTTGATTGCAAAGTACTTTTCACACATATGGGCCCCTAAATTGCCAGGGCAGTATAATACGCCACAAGTGACCCCATTTTGGAAAGAAGACACCCCAAGGTATTTCGTGAGGGGCATGGCGAGTTCCTAGAATTTTTTATTTTTTTGTCGCAAGTTAGTGGAATATGAGACTTTGTAAGGAAAAAAGAGAAAAAAAAAATCATCATTTTCCGCTAACTTGTGACAAAAAATAAACAATTCTAGGAACTCGCAGTGCCCCTCACGGAATACCTTGGGGTGTTCTTCTTTCCAAAATGGGGTCACTTGTGGCGTAGTTATACTGCCCTGGCAATTTAGGGGCCCAAATGTGTGAGAAGTACCTTGCAATCAAAATGTGTAAAAAAATGGCCTGCAAAATCTGAAAGGTGCACTTTGGAAGAAATATTGGCAAAAGACAACTTTTCCCATTTTTTATACAAAGTTGGCATTTGACCAAGATATTTTTCTCACCCAGCATGGGTATATGTAAAATGACACCCCAAAACACATTGCCCAACTTCTCCTGAGTACGGCGATACCAGATGTGTCACACTTTTTTTGCTGCCAAGGTGGGCAAAGGGGCACATATTCCAAGTGCACCTAGAATTTTTTATTTTTTGTCGCAAGTTAGTGGAATATGAGACTTTGTAAGAAAAAATTAAAAAAATAAAATCATCATCATTTTCCGCTAACTTGTGACAAAAATTAAAAAGTTCTATGAACTCACTATGCCCATCAGAGAATACCTTAGGGTGTCTACTTTCCGAAATGGGGTCATTTGTGGGGTTTTCTACTGTTTGGGCATTGTAGAACCTCAGGAAACATGACAGGTGCTCAGAAAGTCAGAGCTGTTTCAAAAAGCGGAAATTCACATTTTTGTACCATAGTTTGTAAATGCTATAACTTTTACCCAAACCATTTTTTTTTTTGCCCAAACATTTTTTTTTTATCAAGACATGTAGAACAATAAATTTGGCGAAAAATTTATATATGGATGTCGTTTTTTTTGCAAAATTTTACAGCTGAAAGTGAAAAATGTCATTTTTTTGCAAAAAAATCGTTACATTTTGATTAATAACAAAAAAAGTAAAATGCCAGCAGCAATGAAATACCACCAAATGAAAGCTCTATTAGTGAGAAGAAAAGGAGGTAAAATTCATTTGTATGGTAAGTTGCATGACCGAGCGATAAACAGTGAAAGTAGTGTAGTGCCGAAGTGTAAAAAGTGCTCTGGTCATGAAGGGGGTTTCACCTAGCGGGGCTGAAGTGGTTAAGGACCGAGGACGTACCGGTACGTCCTGACTTAAAATCTGAATTCCGGCGCCGCGGGGGGTTAATCGGAACGGGATTTCGGCTGAAATCATTCAGCCGGCATCCCGTAACAACGCAGGGGGGGGTCATTTGACCCCCCCGTGTCGGCGATTGCAGCAAACCGCAGGTCAATTCAGACCTGCGGTTTGCTGCGCTTTTTGCAGTTTCTGATCCCCGCGGTCCCTGACCGCGGGATCAAAAACTTCAGAGTGCCTAAAATCAAGATTTCACCTGCCACCCCTGCACGATTTGATGGCGGCGGGTGGTGCAGGGGGGTGTCGCAGGCGGTGGGGGCGTTGCGGGAGGCGGGCGGTGCGGCAGGCGGGATCGCGATCCCCCGCCCGCCTCCCATTGCATAATCGTTGGTGTACAGTGGGTATACCAGGGTGCCAGCACATTGCTGGCACCCTGGTATAAACGGCTGACATCGTTGATGCGATGTCAGCCGTTTAACCCTTTCCATACAGCGGTCCGTATGGACCGCTGTATGGAAAAGGTTAACAGTGCAGGGAGCTCCCTCCCTCTCCGATCTCCGATGGAGAGGAGAGAGCCCCCAGGCAGCCCCCCGAAGCCCCGTCCTCACCCTTCCCCGTCTGCGAAGTTGTGGCAGACGGGGAAGGTTCCCATGGCAACAGGACGCCTGCTCAGGCGTCCTGCTGTCCATGGTGCTGAACAGATCTATGCTGAAGCATAGATCTGTTCAGTGTAAGTAAAATACAGTGCAGAACCCTATATAGGTTCTGTACTGTATTATACAGACATCAGACCACTGGATCTTCAAGAACCAAGTGGTCTGGGTCAAAAAAATAAAAATAAAGTGAAAAAGTTAAGATAAAAAAAACATTTATCACTGAATAAAAATTAAAAAAATAAATACACTACACATATTAGGTATCGCCGCGTCCGTAACGACCTGATCTATAAAACAGTCATGTTACTTTCCCGCACGGTGAACGCCATAAAAATAAAAAATAAAACTATGAGAAAATTGAAATTTTGCCCACCTTACTTGCCAAAAAAGGTAATAAAGTGATCAAAAAAGTCGCATGTACGCTAAAATAGTACCAATCAAACCGTCATCTCATCCCGCAAAAATGAGACCCTACTCAAGATAATCGCCCAAAAACTGAAAAAACTATGGCTCTTAGACTATGGAAACACTAAAACATGATTTTTTTTGTTTCAAAAATAAAATCATTGTGTAAAACTTACATAAATAAAATAAAGTATACATATTAGGTATTGCCACGTCCGTATCGGCCGGCTCTATAAAAATATCACATGACCTAACCCCTCAGGTGACCACCGTAAAAAAAAAAAAACGGTGTAAAAAAAGCAATTTTTTGCCATCTTACGTCACAAAAGTGTAATAGCAAGCAATCAAAAGTCATATGCACCCCAAAATAGTGCCAATCAAACGTCATCTCATCCCGCAAAAAATTAGACCCTACTCAAAATAATCGCCCAAAAACTGAAAAAACTATGGCTCTTAGACTATGGAGACACTAAACAATTTTTTGGTTTTTAAAAAAAAGTTATTGTATAAAACTTACATAAATAAAAAAATTGTATACATATTAGGTATCGCCGCTGTCCGTGGCAACCTGCTCTATAAAATTACCACATGATATAACCTGTCAGATGAATGTTGTAATAACAAAAAAAAAACGGGCCAAAAAGCTATTTCTTGTTACCTTGCCGCACAAAAAGTGTAATATAGAGCAATAAAAAATCATATGTACCCTAACTAGTACCAACAATACTGCCACCCTATTCCGTACTTTCTAAAATGGGGTCACTTTTTTGGAGTTTCTACTCTAGGGGTGCATCAGGGGGGCTTCAAATGGGACATGGTGTCAAAAAAACAGTCCAGCAAAATCTGCCTTCCAAAACCGTATGGCATTCCTTTCCTTCTGCGCCCTGCCGTGTGCCCGTACAGCAGTTTACGACCACATATGGGGTGTTTCTGTAAACTATCGAATCAGGGCCATAAATAATGAGTTTTGTTTGGCTGTTAACCTTTGCTTTGTAACTGGAAAAAAAAAATAAAATGGAAAATCTGCCAAAAAGTGAAATTTTGAAATTGTATCTCTATTTTCCATTAAATCTTGAGCAGCACCTAAAGGGTTAACGAAGTTTGTAAAATCAGTTTGAATACCTTGAGGGGTGTAGTTTCTTAGATGGGGTCACTTTTATGGAGTTTCTACTCTAGGGGTGCATCAGGGGGCTTCAAATGGGACATGGTGTCTAAAAACTGTCCAGCAAAAATTTGGCTTCCAAAAACCATACGGCGCACCTTTCACTCTACGCCCCGCTGTCTGGCCGTACAGTAGTTTACAGACACATATTGGGTGTTTCTGTAAACAGCAGAGTCAGGGCAATAAAGATACAGTCTTGTTTGGCTGTTAACCCTTGCTTTGTTAGTGGAAAAAATGGGTTAAAATGGAAAATTAGGCAAAAAAATGAAATTCTCAAATTTCATTCCCATCTGCCAATAACTCTTGTGCAACACCTAAAGGGTTAACGAAGTTTGTAAAATCAGTTTTGAATTACCTCTGAGGGGTGTAGTTTCTTAGATGGGGTCACTTTTATGGAGTTTCTACTCTAGGGGTGCATCAGGGGGCTTCAAATGGGACATGGTGTCTAAAAACTGTCCAGCAAAATCTGGCTTCCAAAAACCATACGGCGCACCTTTCACTCTACGCCCCGCTGTCTGGCCCGTACAGTAGTTTACAGACACATATTGGGAGTCAGGGCAATAAAGATACAGTCTTGTTTGGCTGTTAACCTTGCTTTGTTAGTGGAAAAAAAATGGGTGTTAAAATGGAAAATTAGGCAAAAAAATGAAATTCTCAAATTCATCCCCATTTGCCAATAACTCTTGTGCAACACCTAAAGGGTTAACGGAGTTTGTAAAATCAGTTTTGAATACCTTGAGGGGTGTAGTTTACAGAATGGGGTCATTTTGGGCGGTTTCTATTATGTAAGCCTCGCAAAGTGACTTCAGAGCTGTAGTGGTCCCTAAAAATTGGGTTTTGTAAATTTCTGAAAAATTTCAAGATTTGCTTCTAAACTTCTAAGCCTTGTACATCCCCAAAAATAAAATATCATTCCCAAAATAATTCAAACATGAAGTAGACATATGGGGAATGTTAAGTCATCACAATTTTTGGGGGTATTACTATGTATTACAGAAGTAGAGAAACTGAAACTTTGAAATTTGCAAATTTTTCAAAATTTTGGTAATTAGGTATTTTATTATGCAAAAAAATTAATTTTTTTTTGACTTATTTTACCAGTGTCATGAAGTACAATATGTGACCGAAAAAACAATCTCAGAATGGCCTGGATAAGGTCAAAGTGTTTTAAAGTTATCAGCACTTAAAGTGACACTGGTCAGATTTGCAAAAAATGGCCTGGTCCTTAAGGTGAAAATGAGCCTGGTCCTTAAGGGGTTAAAGGGGGTCTGTCACCTATTTGTGCTGCCTTATCTGAGGGCAGTATATAAAGGTGACAGAAATCCAGATTTTTTTAAGTAGTGGCAATCTCCGACGGGATCTTAGTACTGGAGCGCCTGTTAGGCCAGGTTCACATCACCGTTTAGCTTTCCGTTCTTCTGTATTTTAAGCATCCGTTGTGCTCAGTTATGCACATGTTGCATCCTTTTTAGCCATTTCCGGCTGGGATCCGTTATTTTAGAGGGAAACATTCCTACATAAAGTTTTTTTGCAGTCTAAATAACGGCTCGTAGACAGAAATGGCTGGTGCATAACAGATGCTTAAAATACATGTGAACTCAGCCTTAGGCCTCATGCACACGGCCGTGTGCGGTCGTTCCGTACATTGGGGACTGCAATTTGCGGTCCCTAATGCACGGGCAATGTTCGTGCGGCGGCCATGACGAATTGAGACCTATTCAACTTGAATGGATCTGTGATTTGTCCGCACCTCAAAAAACGGCTGTGTGCATGAGGCCTTAAAGGGATTGTGTCACTTTAGTAAATAGTATTTATCATGTAGAGAAGTTAATACAAGGCACTTACTAATGTATTGTGATTGCCCATATTGCCTCCTTTGCTAGCTGGATTCATTTTTCCATCACATTATACACTGCTTTTTCCCATGGTTACGACCACCCTGTAAACCATCAGTGGTGGCCCTGCTTGCACACTATAGGAGAACGCACCAGCCTATGTGAGTTTCCACAGTCCTGGTCACCAGAGAGGATTACAGGGTGGTCACGCCCCAGAGTGGCATTACCACTTCTTCACCCCGCTACTATCTCTAATGTGCTAATATCATGTCATCTTGTGTATTTATTTCAGGTCCACTACACTGTGCATTTCTAATGTGTTTAAATGTAATTTGCCTGGTTTACCAGCAGGTGGCAGCAATACGGCAGAGCTATAGTTAGGTAGAATGGAGCTTTCCATTCCATTCTAAACCCCCCTCGGTGGAGGAGTGGGCCAGTCCCACTTCATGCAGGAAGGGTGGGGTTAGGGAGAGTCAGTTCCAGCTTACTCCCTGCCAAGGGAGGGTGTGCTGGGCATGTCTCTCCTGAACATGCCCAAGCCAAGCCATCCAGAGCACCCTCAGCTCTGCTGGACATAGAGGCCAAAGATTGAAGCCTCAGGAGCCAGGAGGAGTATTTCCTTGCCAAACATAGAGTCAGACTACTAAGTGTTGTGCAGCATAAAGAAGAAGCAAAGTTATACAGCCAGCCTGATAGTACAGCAGAGCCAGAGAGCAACAATGTAGCAGTGATGAGTTTGCCTGCCAGAGTCTTAATGCTAAAGCCTGCTGGGACCAAGGCAAATTGGAACTGCATCTCAAGATCTGGACTCAAGTTATTCTTCTATCCCTCAACTATTCCCCCTATTGTTTGCTTCGGAGCCAACGCCTTTGGTCCAGCCGTATCCAGGTAGGAGCACCGTGACACTCACACCTCATATAAAGGGACATTTTAGGCCACCCTATACCACTCGGCCGTTCCTACACCTGGGACGCGACATAGAGGGCCCAGTGGCGCGGCCCTCCCATTGCATATATTGTGATACTCACCTCATCCACTTGCACACAAAGAGACAGTAACTCCTCTTTTGATTGAAGAGGATCTGTCGCGCTGGGAGCGTGCGATGACGTAATCACGCTGAGCGCCGGTCCTTCGGCTGGACCTTTTCATTCAATAGAGGAGCATTAGGATGAGGTGAGTATATATATTTTTTTCTTCTTTTTTTTTTTCTGAAATGAAACATTACAGCAGGGAGCCACTATGGGGCATTATTACTACAGGGGTCACTATGGCGAACATTATCGGCCACCATGGGAACATTAGTACTGCTAATGGCCACTATGGGAGACATTATACTGCCGTGGGGCACTATGGCGGATATTACTACTGCTGGGGGCCATATTACTGCTGGGGGGTATTATGTACACTGAGGGCACTGCGGGGTTGGGATCTTTGTTTAAAAAAAAAGCCATTTTTAACAGCCGTGAATAACAGATGCAAAACGGGCATTTAAAAACGGACAGACAAAAAATGGATGCACAAATGGTTGGAAAATGGCCACGAAAAAACTGACAGTGTGCATTAAGCCTCATTTACACATCCGTGCTTAAATCTGTGAAAAGGAGGTCAGCGATGCCTCCATGGAGATATCTGTGAAGGATCCATGTGTGGTCCGTGTGTGCATATTTTGCTGTCCGTGTGTCATCCGTGTTTCACTGACCCTGCCAGCTAAAAAATAATTTTCAAAGCATCTCTTCCTAATGATCCGTGAAACACTGATGGATCCGTGTTGCATTTGTGGTTTTCACGGATACATAGACTATAATGGGCATGATGGATCCGTGAACACGACAAAGTAGAGCATTTATCCGTGCTGAAAACACAGACCCACGGACCGTTCTAAACTCTGATGTGTGAATACACACATTAAAATGATGAGGACGTGAGCTGTCCGTGGAGAACATGTACAGCGCACGTGCGTGGAACACTGAGGTGTGAATGAGGCTTTGTAGAGCTTAGAGCGTTTAGGACTGTACGGTAACAGAATCAGACATGTCGGTTCAGCATGTTAGGGATCAGCTCCCTGAAAAGATTGCACTGAAAGGCTCAATAGCCTTGTGTCATTTCCACTCATTAGTAGCTCCAGTAGATGCCTTTGTCCAGGGTGGAAATGGGGCCGTTTTTTCCTTTGTAAGTAAATGTATTTCACACCTCCACTAGGTGGCAGCAATGTACTGGTTACCTGTTCATATGACTGCTGATATTGCAGATATTCAGACAGAAAACACAACACAGGTGTGAATACAGCCTTACCATAACTTGTAACCCTTCTCACCCTGTGACATTTAATACATCATGGGAACTATGTAGTTCCAGCCAACTGACATAATAGCAGGCTCCAGGCCTGGCTGTTTAATGCCTTGGATGCTGCAAACAATAGCAACCGTAGCATCTAAGGAGTTGAAGAGACGAAAGGGGCTTCCTATGTCAGCACGTTGCAACAAATTGTGTGGTGCCACTGGGTTGCTATAGGAGTAGGAGGCCTAACAAAGGCCTCCAGGTCAGCCATGTGCCAGAAGTGTAATAGCACCTATGGCAGAGTCCAATAGTATACTTTTTTCTTAGTATTTCCCGGCCTGACTACGGTCATCTTAAAGGGGTTGTCTCACTTCAGCAAATAGGCATTTATTATGTAGAGGAAGTTAGGACAAACCACTTACTAATTTATTGTCATTATCCATATTGCTTCATTTGGCTGGACTCATTTTTCCACATTTCACATTATACGCTACTCTTTTCCATGGTTATGACCACCCTGAAATCCATCAGTGGTGGCCGTGCTTGCACACTATAGGAAAAAGTGCTGACCTACCTATTTGGTGGTTGGTACCGTAAGACCTGACATAGGCTAGTGCTTTTTCCTATAGTGTGCGAGCACGACCACCGCCACTGATGGATTGTAGGGTGGTCGTAACCATGGAAACTAGCAGTGTATAATGTAATGGAAAAAGAATCTAGCCAGCAAAGGAGGTAATATGGTGAATCACAATACATTAGTAAGTGAAACAGTGAATAAAAAAGGAGGACGACATTTTCTTTGGGCAAAAACACTTGTTTCACTTCAGGGCCGCCATCAGGGGGGTACAGCCGATACCCCAGTTAGGGGCCCGGACCCCAGGGGGGCACGGCCAGTTCCAATTTTTTTATATATTTTTTTTCTCCCATTTGTCAGTGACTTGAATTTATTTGCGTCGCTAGAGGGGCAATTGATATTCCTGCCCAACCCCCCCCCCCCCCCTCCGCTGATTCCCGTATACCTGGTATACCGGCTGCATTCCCCTTTAAAAGGCTCTGAGCCGCTGCGCAGAGGAACGCAGCTGCGCAGGTGACGTCAGACGCTGCCTCATGCTGTGACACCGCCTTCAGATTAGCGTGCCGACACCGCCTGCCTGCACTGCCAGTTAATTCTGGTTTGCAGGCATGCAGCCAGGTGCGGCGGCGGGAACTTCTGTATGGGAGTGGGACTGGAAAGAATGTGGAAGCCTGACCAGCTACCCTAGTGCCCTCGCCCCACTTACCCGGCCCAGGAAGGAGTCAGTGCCGGCAGCATGCTCCAGCCTCCACTCCATCACACACATGTTGGACCACTTGGACGGACCCCAATGATTCATTAAGGTCCATTAGGTTATTACTTGTTTCCATAAGGGGCTGGGTGGGCTGGCAAGGGAGGGGTTAATAACAATAAGTGATGGAGGATCATGGCCCTGTGGGATAATGTTGTGTGGTCTTTGCTCGAGGGTAAAATGCAAAGCTGTTTTCTGGATTATCCCACAGGGCCATGATCCTCCAACACTTATTGTTATTAACCTCTCCCTGCCAGCCCACCCAGCCCTATTTAGCTGTGTGTTCTGCTTTGAAAATAATTTTTAGGCCATGAAGGGGTTAATTAAGTGTTGGAGAGGGTAGGGAGTGTTATTTTTGTGCATATTGTGTTTTGGATCAATTTAACAAGTTTGACCAGTTGGGTTTGAGAGTGGTTGAGTGTCATCCACAGATCCCCCATAAAAGTGCCTTATCCACAGATCCCACATAAAGTGTCTTATCCACAGATCCCCAATAAAAGTGTCTCATTCACATATCCCCCATAAAAGTGTCATCCACAGATCCCCATAAAAGTGTCTCTGCCACCGAACCCCAATAAAAGTGTCTCATCCACAGATCCCACATATAAGTGTCTCATCCACAGATCCCCCATAAAAGTGTCTCATCCACAGATTCCCCCATAAAAGTGTCTCATCCACAGATCCCCCATAAAAGTGTCTCATCCACAGATCCCCCATAAAAGTGCCTCATCCCAGATCCCCCATAACAGTGCGTCATCCACAGAATCCACCCCTAACAGTGCGTCATCCACAGATCCCCCATAACAGTGCGTCATCCACAGATCCCCCATAACAGTGCGTCATCCACAGATCCCCCATAACAGTGCGTCATCCACAGATCCCCATAACAGTGCGTCATCCACAGATCCCCCATAACAGTGCGTCATCCACAGATCCCCCATAACAGTGCTTCATCCACAGATCCCCCCTAACAGTGCTTCATCCACAGATCCCAATACAGTGCGTCATCACAGATTCCCCCATCAACCAGTGCGTCATCACAGATCCCCCATAACAGTGCCGGTCATCCACAGATCACCCATAACAGTGCGTCATCCACAGATCCCCCCCATAACAGTGGCTGTCATCCACAGATCCACCATAACAGTGCGCCTGCGCCCTGAGGAAGAGAGAACAAAGAGGGGAAAGAATCCTCAACGCAAGCAGAGGGCAATCACAGCAGACGACTGCATAGCTTCTTTTTGTAAGTAAATAGCTTTATTCTAAATGCAGTTTCATGTCTGTTTTTTGTCTTTTATTATATTCTGGCTTTTGCTTAAAGGGATCAGTAAAAAAGTGTTTTTTTTTAGTTATGCTGATGCTTTTTGATAATAAATTAAATTGTACAATGTAGTGGTGCTATAATGTGGACTCCCTGCCAACACCCCAAAACACATTCCCCAACTTCTCCGTGTTTGCATTTGGGCCCCTAAATGCCAGGGCAGTATAACTACCCCACAAGTGACCCCATTTTGGAAAGAAGACACCCCAAGGTATTTGTAATGGGCATAGTGAGTTCATGGAAGTTTTTATTTTTTGCCACAAGTTAGTGGAATATGAGACTTTGTAAGAAAAAAAAAATAATCTTAATTTTCCGCTAACTTGTGACAAAAAAATAATAATCTAGGAACTCGCCATGCCCCTCACGGAATACCTTGGGGTGTCTTCTTTCCAAAATGGGGTCACTTGTGGGGTAGTTATACTGCCCTGGCATTTTAGGGGCCCAGATGCGTGAGAAGTAGTTGAAATCAAAATCTGTAAAAATTCCCTGTGAAATCCGAAAGGTGCTCTTGGAATGTGGGCCCCTTTGCCCACCTAGGCTGCAAAAAAGTGTCACACATGGTATCGCCGTACTCAGGAGAAGTTGGGGAATGTGTTTTGGGGTGTCATTTTACATATACCCATGCTGGGTGAGAGAAATATCTTGGCAAAAGACAACTTTTCCCATTTTGTTATACAAAGTTAGCATTTGACCAAGATATTTATCTCACCCAGCATGGGTATATGTAAAATGACACCCCAAAACACATTCCCCAACTTCTCCTGAGTACGGCCGATACCACATGTGTGACACTTTTTTGCAGCCTAGATGCGCAAAGGTGCCCAAATTCCTTTTAGGAGGGCATTTTTAGACATTTGGATCCCAGACTTCTTCTCACGCTTTAGGGCCCCTAAAAAGCCAGGGCAGTATAAATACTCCACATGTGACCCCAATTTGGAAAGAAGACACCCCAAGGTATTCAATGAGGGCATGGCAGTTCATAGAATTTTTTTTTTTTGGCACAAGTTAGCGGAAATTGATTTTTTTGGTTTTTTTCTCACAAAGTCTCACTTTCCGCTAACTTGGGACAAAAATTTCAATCTTTCATGGACTCAATATGCCCCTCAGCGAATACCTTGGGGTGTCTTCTTTCCAAAATGGTGTCATTTGTGGGGTGTTTGTACTGCCCTGGCATTTGAGGGTCTCCGCAATCATTACATGTATGGCCAGCATTAGGAGTTTCTGCTATTCTCCTTATATTGAGCATACAGGTAATGAGATTTTTTTTTTCCGTTCAGCCTCTGGGCTGAAAGAAAAAATGAACGGCACAGATTTCTTCATTCACATCGAATCAATGTGGATGAAAAAATCTCTGCCAAAAAAAAAAGGAGGGGAAAGGCGTCTGCCAGGACATAGGAGCTCCGCCCAACATCCATACCCACTTAGTCGTATGCCCTGGCAAACCCGATTTCTCCATTCACATCAATCGATGTGGATGAATAAATCATTGCCAGGATTTTTATTTATTTTTTATATACAAAGTGTTTGCCAAAGCATATGAACACCGCCGCCTCCTCAGCTCATATGCCTCGGCAAACGTATCTTTTACTGCAGAGGAGAAATCTCGTCTTGCAGCGCCGCATACACCGACTTTTGTGTAATCTGACAGCAGCGCAATGCTTCTGTCAGAATGCACATCAGTGCTTGCAGCTAGTCGATCGGTTGGTCCACCTGGAAGGTAAAAAAAAAAAGAAAAACAGGCCGCAACGCAATAAATTTTATTAACTTTATAATAACATTTGAACAGAACATATAAACTTTATTTAACTTTTTGAACTGAACGTTAACTTTTTTGCTTACTGGTGATTTATTTTTTTTTTTTTTTTACCTTTATAGGACAAACCTCTCCTTCCCCATGGGACAATGTGCAAAGCGCAAATCGCCCAAAGATGTGGCGAAGTACATTATGCACTTTGTCCCAGGTGAAAGGAGAGGTTTGCAGCAGCTGTGTGTGAATGGGCCCTAATAGCCCTGTGTGCCTGTCCTGTGAGATGCAATCCCTATGCTAAGTGTACCTGTGTGTGGTACTTCCGGAAACACTCCCCTAAGCATAGGGCAGGGTGGTCAGGGCAGTCAGGACAGAAATAGCGGGTGTCACGCCTTATTCCACTCCTGCTACAGACACAACATTTTTTTCGGGGTGGCGGTCGGTTTGAGGTACCAGCAACGACACTGGGGAAATGTCGCTCGTGTAGACGGCTCACTACACTGGTGGATGGGGCCACGGAACCTCCTGGATACAGGAGGTTCTCGATGATCTCTTCCTGAAATTTGAGGAAGGATCCTGTTCTCCCAGCCTTACTGTAGAGAACAAAACTATTATATGCAGCCAATTGAATTAAATATACAGACACCTTCTTATACCAGCGTCTGGTCCTGCGGGAAAGGAGATAAGGAGCCAACATCTGGTCATTGAAGTCCACCCCTCCCATGAGCGAATTATAGTCGTGGACACAGAGGGGCTTTTCAATGACACTGGTTGCTCGTTCAATTTGGATTGTCGTGTCTGCGTGAATGGAGGAGAGCATGTAAACGTCACGCTTGTCTCTCCATTTCACCGCGAGCAGTTCTTGGTTACACAAGGCAGCCCTCTCCCCCCTTGCAAGACGGGTGGTAACGAGCCGTTGGGGGAAGCCCCGGCGACTAGGTCGCGCGGTGCCACAGCAGCCAATCTGTTCTAGGAACAAATGCCTGAAGAGGGGCACACTTGTGTAGAAATTGTCCACATAAAGATGGTACCCCTTGCCAAATAAGGGTGACACCAAGTCCCAGACTGTCTTCCCACTGCTCCCCAGGTAGTCAGGGCAACCGACCGGCTCCAGGGTCTGATCTTTACCCTCATAGATCCGAAATTTGTGGGTATAGCCTGTGGCCCTTTCACAGAGCTTATACAATTTGACCCCATACCGGGCGCGCTTGCTTGGGATGTATTGTTTGAAGCCAAGGCGCCCGGTAAAATGTATAAGGGACTCGTCTACGCAGATGTTTTGCTCAGGGGTATACAAATCTGCAAATTTCTGGTTGAAGTGGTCTATGAGGGGCCGAATTTTGTGGAGCCGGTCAAAAGCTGGGTGGCCTCTGGGACGGAGGTGCTGTTGTCACTAAAGTGCAGGAAACGCAGGATGGTCTCAAATCGTGTCCTGGACATGGCAGCAGAGAACATGGGCATGTGATGAATTGGGTTCGTGGACCAATATGACCGCAATTCATGCTTTTTGGTTAGACCCATGTTGAGGAGAAGGCCCAGAAAAATTTTAAATTCGGAAACTTGGACGGGTTTCCACCGGAAAGACTGGGCATAATAGCTTCCCGGGTTGGCGGATATAAATTGAGTGGCATACCGATTTGTTTCAGCCACAACTAAGTCCAAGAGCTCCGCAGTCAAGAACAGCTCAAAAAATCCCAGGGCCGAACCGATCTGAGCTGTCTCAACCCGAACTCCAGACTGGGCGGTGAAAGGGGGAACTAATGGTGCGGCTGAAGTTGGGGACTGCCAATCAGGGTTTGCCAGCACCTCAGGGACTCTAGGGGGTCTACGGGCCTGTCTGTGCGGTGGCTGCGACGGGGTAACTATTGCACGTGCCACCGTACCAGCTTCAACTGCCCTTCTGGTGCTCGCCACTTCACCATGTTGTACGGCAGTGCTGGTACTAGGTCCAGGATGGGCTGCTGCTGGTGTATGCCTCACCACGTAATCCGACAGCGCCAGCCCCACTCTGCTGCCCTTGAAGCGGATCCTGCGCAACCTGTGGTCTAGCAACACGGGGCCGGGTACGCCTGGTGCTATCAGGGACCTCAACCTCCTCGTCCGAACTTTGGGTCAGACTGCCACTGCTTTCTACAGGTTCATATTCTGACCCGCTAGATTCGTCAGATGAGGGTTCCCATTCCTCATCCGACTGGGTCAGAAGCCTGTAGGCCTCTTCAGAAGAATACCCCTTGTTTTCCATTTGGTCAACTAAATTTAGGGGTATTCCCTGAGACTACCCAAGAAAAAAAGCAAGCCTGTCTTACAAATGGGAGGCTAGCGAAGTACCGGAGGCCGCTGCGATTGATAAAAAATATCAAAACTGATTTTTTTTATCGCCGCAGCGCTTGTAAAGTGATTGTGCAGTGATCAAAAAATAAAAAATTTGTCACTGCGGCGGGGCGGGTGTGGGTGAACGCACGTGTGGGCAACCGATCAGGCCTGATCGGGCAAACACTGCGTTTTGGGTGGAGGGTGAGCTAAGGTGACACTAATACTATTATAGATCTGACTGTGATCAGTTCTGATCACTTACAGATACTATAAAAGTACAAATGCTGATTAGCGATACGCTAATCAGCGAATCAGTGACTGCGGTGCGGTGGGCTGGGCGCTAAACGATCGCTAAACTACCTAACCAAGGGGCCTAAACTATCCTAAAACTATCAGTCAATACCAGTGAAAAAAAAAGTGACAGTTTACACTGATCACTTTTTTCCCTTTCACTAGGTGATTGACAGGGGCGATCAAGGGGTGATCAAGGGGTTAATTGGGGTGCTGGGGGGTGATCTGGGGCTAAGTGTAGTGTTTGGTGGCTACTCACTGTGATGCCTGCTCCTCTGCTGAGACCAACCGACCAAAAGGACCAGCAGAGGAGCAGAGAAGCCATTTAACACCTTATATTTACAAATATAAAGCGTTAACTGGCTTCTGATTTGATTTTTAAAAATCGCCAGCCTGCCAGCCACGATCATTGGCTGGCAGGCTGGGACGAAATACAACTCTAACTTTTTGCCGGCCCGCAATGCGCATTGTGTGGGCCGGCTTTGACCGAAATCTCGGTTCTCGCGAGGAGGATGCGCGGCACGTCCAGGAGGAACTTACAGGGCCGCCGCCAGGAAGGCGATCCTGCGTTCCGGCGGTTCCTGTAGCGGTTTAAGGGTTTCTGTTCACCCCATAAACTCTTTTTTTTGCGTGGGTTCGAGTACTTATAATCCCCACGTCGAGCTTACGATATTCGACTCACACTTATGTTAGCTAGTACTCGCACTGTGCCTGATGGGGTAGCGATACATAGATGATATTTTTTTGATCTGGACTGGATCTGAAGATCAATCTTTTAGAATTCGTTTTTTTATTTCCTCAAGTAACCTAGATTGTGACATTTAATTTATTTTAGAAGCATTTCGAGGTAAACAGGTTCCATTTTTTTGATACATTGATTACAGTGACAGGACAGTCACTCACTACTACATTGTATCGTAAACCAACGGACCGTAATACACTGTTGAGCTTCAATAGTGCACACATCCTAGAGCAATGATTAAATCATTGCCACTAAGTCAATTTTTACGCGCTAAACGTATTGTAAGTAATGATGAGGAACTAACGAGTACACTTGAACACATGTCACAAAACATTCAAGGATAGAGGTTTTCCCTCACTACTACTAGACGAACATCTAGGACCATACAACACTGGTCCCGCACTGAGTTGCTAAATAGGAGAAAAGTGATTAGAAAAAATATCAATAGGATCCCATTAGTTACGGTTTACACTGAGGACAGCATACATATTCAACAGATTGTCTCACGGCATTGGTCGATTCTGAGAAGTGGACATGAGGAGATTGAAGAGTTTAAACTTCCTCCCCTCATGTCATATAAACGACCTAGAAACCTGAAGAATAAATTGATTCATACGGACATTGGCCCACAACGTACAATTGGCCAAACATTTTACGCTGTCCCAAACTGGGTAGTTTCCCCTGTTTGAACTGCGTAAACTGCCGATACATGCAAAAAGGTAGTTTTTTTCTTCACCTATGACACAAAATAAGTATGTGATTATAACATTTTCTGACATGTGACTCGGCGTATGTGGTTTATATATTATGGTGCCCTTGTCAACTATTATATGTCGGGGAGACATCATTGGATTTAAATCCAGAATTAATCAGCACAGATATACCATTCGAAAGAAACGGATGGATCTCCCAGTCCCCAAACATTTTGTTGACTTCGGGCACAGGAAAGGGATTTGAAGTTCCTGTTACTAGACTCATATCCCACCCCTAGACGTGGTGGAAATCGACAGCTATTGTTAAAAAAATGTGAGATCCAATGGATCTCTAAATTGAACACACTAAAACCCATGGACTTAATGTGGACTAGACCTTGGATATTATCCTGAGGGGGTTATTTTGGATGTTGCTGGCGCCTTTGTCTTGGGCACACGTACTAGTGCCCCTGTTTAAATACAGTGGTTGTTTATAAGTAACCATATCTTCTGTTCTCTACTCTTTTGCAGTTAACCAATCAGGATTGGTCCTTATGTGAAGGGTGAGCGTTGTAATGTGACTGATCAATAGGAGGCGGAGTTGAAACTACAATACAACAATACTATACAACATCTATAAGAATAAGGCTATTCGTTGCCTCTACCATTGATTATATTTATCTTGAATACATATTTGTACTAGTCTATACATTTTTTCTGGCCGCCGGTGAATTATCACGTGTGGTTTTGTGGCCTTGTGCCTGGCATCACATGTGGTTTTGGGCCCGGCGTCGTTTGCAGGTTGCTTTGCTCCCTCCCGGTTGGCATGCTGACCCCGCGCTAGGTATCGCTAGCACGACAGTCTATGACTGTGTGCCCGGTTGGTTCTGTGTAGTGCCCGATTTTATAGGTGACCGACTTGGTTATGGTGGATTTATTATTTCTCTAACGGTTACTATATAGAGTAGGGACAATTTCCCCCGTAATCCAGAGGATGAAGCTGTCGTCTGATCAGATTGACCCCAGGGATGGTGGTTCGCTGACAGTGATGGCGTTCGGACCCGCGATCCTGTGTGACCAGCACGGGATACACCGGTGCGACTCCTCGCAGGACTAGGGGCAGTGCCAAGTACATAGGGACTATCTATATATTGTCTCACTACGCTTAATGGTTCTTTTATTAATTAATTGGAGCCAAAATCTACAGAGATGTCTTTGCCTGACACAAGTAGCCCTGACATGGGATATATAGTTGATATACTCAAGATGTGTTTTGACATCTTATTCATCCGCAGTTCCCAGGTGGTCGCCGTAACTAAGGTGCGCTCTACTTTGCTATCTGGGCTCATGTGACGCGGTACACAGTGATGTGGGTTGGACATGTACGCTGGAGTGAGCTCGCCCTTGTGTATGTGCGCCAGCTTCCCATGGGGAGGCTTGCGTTCCATATGATCTGTGGAACGCAGGCCTTACTCGATTCACTATTGCGGTGACGTGCACTGACGCTTTGCGTTCCATACTGGAACGCAGGACGTCAGATCGTAAAGATGCGGAGAGGACAAACACACGAATAGCGATTACGTGATCAGAAATCTGATCACGTGAGCCGATAGTTTCTTAAGGTCCTGCGACATGCGCAGTTGAAGCACAGGTACGCCGAACTCCATGCGGATCTCCCTCCACGTTCACTCTAGGACCTTCCTGAATTGGATTGTTTCTAAAGGTACACCTGCACATATGTAATTATGAGGTCATTGTCAGATGTGTGTAGACCATATATTGATATATCACACTTATGGGCATGTTTTCTTTTGGGATATGTATATGAATAGTACATGCATTATATGCTATATTCAAAATGTATTCACAATATACACTTATTCTTTGATGTATTTGATGCTATTATTATAACATTCTGTTGATTGATATGAATCAGAACTTGATTGAATAATTATGTGAAGCTGTATAAATATGCACTCAGCACTAGTAAGTTTGTCACTGCTTGAGAAAGATCCAAGAGGTGGATTGAAACGTCGCTGTCTGGTAAATAAAAGTTGATCTTATTTTACGCCCTGGAGTGCCGTGGAATTCTTCCTACTAACTTACTCTGAAAGGGGCTCGCCTCACAGCCGCTGGCACTCCGCTTGTACTTATTTACTGCAGTGCGGCTCCTTTTTTTCGCTTTATTGTATACATTATGTTATTAATCATTTCGTTCAGGTAGATAATGCAAAAAAAGTATTTATAATATGCAATTACCTGTATAGCCGCCCTACTTGCTGGTAGACAGGTAATTTGCATATATAAAGTACGTTTTTTGCATTACTACTGAACGAAAATGATTAATAACATAATGTTAGATATATCGCAGTATAGGGATTATAAGTACCCCCCCAAAAAAAGAGTTAGTGGGGTGTCATGGTCTTACCTCCTTGCTGTTCCCTTCGTTTGACATGTGCTGGCGGCCATCTTGGTTTCTGGGTTTTCTTGTAGCCTCCCACCCTGCGGCTCCTCCTTCCCACTGGGAGGAGCTGGATGCCTAGCTCATATATATAGGAGGTCTGTGGCTTCAGTTCCTTGCTTGGTCCTCCTGTGTTCACATGCTTCCAAGACTGCTGCTGCTTCTGGTTCCTGATCCTGGCCTCGTCTGACTACCCCGTTGGTTCCTGATTCCGGCTTCGTCTGACTACCCCGTTGGTTCCTGATTCCGGCTTCGTCTGACTACCCCGTTGGTTCCTGTTCCTGGCTTCGTCTGACTACCCTTCTGGTTCCTGACCTCTGTCTCCGCAAGACCCTGCTTCGGTTTAGCCATCCGTTCGGACTTTGCTTACGGCTTGCTCTTCAATAAAACCTTCTTATTTTCCACTTATCTCTTGTTGTACGTCTGGTTCATGGTTCCATGACATTAGGACCAAGCCATGAATTCTGACGGTACAGGGCCACCCTCGCTACCTACGCTGGTTGCCAGACTTGATCAGCAGGATCACCTGTTGGGTCGGTTCGCTGTGGCGTTGCAAACCCTGCTTGAACGCACGGCTCATTTAGCTTCCGTTGCCGATGGGTCGGTTGTCGCTCCTGGGCCCGCTCCTACTGCCGCTCCGGTTGTTGCGCCAGAGTCTACCCTGACACCTGTTGCTGCGCCTGTGGTGTTTCAGGGTATGACCGGTTCTGCCCCCCTTCCACAGCGCTTTGGGGGAGAGCCAACTCAGTGCCGAGGTTTCCTTAACCAGGTGGGCATTTACTTCGAGTTGCTGCCACATGCCTTTCCTACTGAGAGATCAAGGGTGGGCTTCTTGATCTCGCTGCTCTCGGACAAGGCCTTGGCCTGGGCCAGCCCTTTATGGGAGAACAACAATCCGGTGGTTGCCGAGTTTTCCGGTTTTGTTGCTTCTCTTCGGAAGGTATTCGATGTGCCGGCTCGTGCTGCCTCTGCTGCGAAGCTCCTTATGTCCATCAGACAGGGTTCACGATCCGTAGCTGAATACGCCATTGAGTTTCGTACCCTGGCAGCAGAGGTGGGCTGGAATAATGAGGCTCTGGTCGCTGCTTTCTCTCATGGTCTCTCGGATGCCTTGAAGGATGAGGTTGCAGCTAAGGACCTACCAGTGGAGCTCGAGTCTCTTATTTCTTTCCTGATTTTGATTGACACCAGACTCAGGGAGAGACCTTCCTTTAAGGAGAGCCTGCGGAGGTCTCCTAACAGATTGGCGCCTACGTTTGCTGTCCCACCCGTGCCTCCCTCTCCTCCCACGCCTCCTGGGGATGACTTGTCTGGGGGTGAACCCATGCAGCGGGGGTTTGCTCGCCTGTCTGAGGGGGAGAGGGTACTCCGGAGACGCGAGGGCCGATGCATGTACTGTGGTCTCGGTGGGCATTTTCGGTTGGCATGTCCGAACCGTCCGGGAGAACGCTCGCACCTGAGGTCCTGTCGGGGGCAGATCTTGGGTGGAGTCTCCTCGTCCCCGGTTTCCCGTGTTGACAAACCACTGATCACGGTTGTCCTCTCCTGGGTCGGGGGCTCGGTGACGACCCAGGCGTTGGTGGACTCTGGTGCTGGTGGTTTGTTCATTGATAGAGTGTTCGTTGCCGCCAATTCCATTCCTCTGCAGCCTCGAGGTTCCCCACTGGCTCTTGAGGCGATAGACGGCAGACCCCTTCTGCCGCCACACGTGACTCATGAGACCCTTCCAGTGGGGATAGCCATTGGTGCCGTTCACAGAGAGTCGGTCTGTCTCCAGGTTATTTCGTCTCCACACTACTCGGTGGTCTTGGGGTACCCCTGGCTCCAGAAGCATAATCCGACTTTCGATTGGAGATCGGTCGAGATCCTCTCGTGGTCACCGCAGTGTGGGGCTAGTTGCATCCATGGGCCTGTCAAGTTGCTGTGTACTTCCTCGGACTCTCTGTTGCCTCCTGAATACGAAGAGTACCGGGATGTATTCGATAAGGTGCGCGCGGTTGCCCTACCTCCGCACCGCCCATACGATTGTGCCATAGAGTTACAATCCGGTGCCGTTCCTCCTCGTGGCAAAGTCTATCCACTGTCGGTAGCGGAGAATGAGGCCATGGAGGAGTACGTGAGGGAGGCGCTTTCACGCGGACACATTCGCAAATCCTCGTCCCCGGCAGGGGCTGGATTTTTCTTTGTGAAAAAGAAGGGCGGCGAGTTGAGGCCTTGCATCGATTACAGGGGTCTCAATCGCATCACGATCAAGAACGCTTACCCGATACCCTTGATTTCCGAGCTGTTCGATCGCCTCAAAGGGGCCACGGTCTTTACCAAACTCGACCTGAGGGCGGCATATAACCTGGTAAGGATCAAGGCGGGCGATGAGTGGAAGACCGCGTTTAACACCAGGACCGGTCATTATGAATCCTTGGTTATGCCCTTTGGGTTGTGCAATGCGCCCGCAGTCTTCCAGGAATTCATCAACGATGTTTTCCGTGACCTGTTGCAGCAGTGTGTGGTGGTCTATTTGGATGACATCTTGGTATATTCTGCATCCATGGAGGCCCACATTCTGGATGTCAGACGAGTGTTGCAACGCTTACGAGAGAACAAGCTGTTCGGTAAGCTTGAGAAATGCGAATTTCACCGATCCCAGGTAACCTTCTTAGGTTACATCATTTCCGCTGAGGGGTTCTCCATGGATCCTGAGAAGGTTTCGGCTGTCTTACAGTGGCCCCAGCCCAGTGGGCTTCGTGCCCTGCAGCGCTTTTTGGGCTTCGCCAATTATTATCGGAAGTTCATCAGGGACTTTTCCATGCTAGCCAAGCCTCTCACGGATCTGACCAGGAAGGGCAGTAATCCTCAGGTCTGGCCGCTCGAGGCCATCCGAGCTTTTGAGGCTCTAAAGTCCGCCTTTGTGTCGGCTCCGATTCTGTCGCATCCCAACCCTGGGTTGCCTTTTGTCCTCGAGGTGGACGCGTCTGAGACGGGAGTAGGCGCCCTCCTGTCTCAGCGTAGAACACCAGAGGGTCCTCTGCTTCCTTGTGGGTTTTACTCCCGGAAACTGTCTTCCGCGGAGTGCAACTATCAGATTGGTGACAGGGAGTTATTGGCCATCGTGCAGGCCCTTAAAGAATGGAGGCACTTGCTCGAGGGCTCGGTGGTTCCGGTTCTCATCCTGACGGACCACAAGAATCTGACCTACCTCTCTGAGGCCAAGAGATTGACACCACGTCAGGCCAGATGGGCTCTGTTCTTGTCACGTTTTAATTACGTGGTCTCCTACCTACCCGGCTCCAAGAACATCAGAGCGGATGCCTTATCACGGCAGTACTCCGAGCTGTCCGGGGAGGAGTCGATTCCGACTACGGTCATACCCCCGAATCAGATCCTGGCCGCTATTCGCACCAGCCTGACTTCTCCTCTGGGTGAGCAGATTTTGGCGGCTCAATCTGGTGCTCCCTCTGGGAGACCCAACGGCAGATGTTTTGTGCCTGAGGAGTTGCGCACTCGGTTGTTGCGAACCTACCATAACTCCAAGGCCGCGGGGCACCCTGGAAAGAATCAGCTGTCCTGGGCGGTTTCACGTCTGTTCTGGTGGCCTTCTCTACGTTCCGACATCGCCGCATATGTAGCGGCATGCTCCGTTTGTGCCCAGAGTAAGTCCCCTCGGCACCTTCCGTTGGGCCTTTTGCAACCCATAGCCACCGGGGAGCGTCCATGGTCACACCTGGGGATGGATTTCATTGTGGACCTCCCTGCATCCCGAGGCCATACGGTCATTCTCATGATTGTGGATCGGTTTTCCAAAATGTGCCACTGTGTTCCTCTCAAGAAGTTACCCTCTGCACAAGAGTTGGCCTCGATTTTTGCCAGGGAGGTCTTCCGGTTGCACGGTTTGCCCAAGGAGATTGTGTCGGATCGGGGGAGTCAGTTTGTGTCCAGGTTCTGGCGCGCCTTTTGCTCCCAGTTGGGGATTCATCTCTCTTTCTCCTCGGCCTACCACCCTCAGTCCAATGGGGCCGCAGAACGATCCAATCAGGCCTTGGAGCAATTCCTTCGTTGCTATGTCTCCGATCACCAAGACAATTGGGTTGACCTCCTGCCTTGGGCTGAGTTTGCCAGGAACACGGCAGTGAACTCTTCCTCTGGGACGTCTCCCTTCATGGCCAATTATGGGTTCCAACCTGCCGTGTTACCGGAGGTATTCTCTCCCCAGGATATTCCGGCTGTGGAGGATCACCTTTCCGTCCTACGTGCTTCTTGGGTACAGATCCAGAGGTCCCTTGAGGTCTCTGCGCAGCGCCAGAAACTCCAGGCTGATCGCAGACGAGCGCCCGCTCCTTCCTACCAGGTCGGAGACCGCGTATGGTTGTCCACCCGCAACCTCAACCTTCGAGTGCCCACTCCCAAGCTGGCGCCTCGCTTTGTTGGTCCCTTCCGAGTGCTTCGCAGGGTAAACCCGGTAGCCTATGCCCTTGCGCTTCCTCCTGGCATGCGGATCTCCAACGTGTTTCATGTCTCCCTGTTGAAGCCACTGGTGTGTAATCGTTTCACTTCCTCGATTCCTCGGCCTCGTCCGGTCCAAGTGGGCAATCGTGAGGAGTATGAGGTGAGCAATATCCTGGACTCACGCCTGGTCCGCGGCCGGGTGCAGTTTTTGGTCCATTGGCGTGGTTATGGTCCAGAGGAGCGTTCCTGGGTTCCCTCCGCAGATGTCCATGCTCCTGCTTTGCTCCGAGCCTTCCACGCACGCTTCCCTCAGAAACCGTTCCGTACTCCGCGGAGGAGGGGCCCTTGAGGGGGAGGTACTGTCATGGTCTTACCTCCTTGCTGTTCCCTTCGTTTGACATGTGCTGGCGGCCATCTTGGTTTCTGGGTTTTCTTGTAGCCTCCCACCCTGCGGCTCCTCCTTCCCACTGGGAGGAGCTGGATGCCCAGCTCATATATAGGAGGTCTGTGGCTTCAGTTCCTTGCTTGGTCCTCCTGTGTTCACATGCTTCCAAGACTGCTGCTGCTTCTGGTTCCTGATCCTGGCCTCGTCTGACTACCCCGTTGGTTCCTGATTCCGGCTTCGTCTGACTACCCCGTTGGTTCCTGATTCCGGCTTCGTCTGACTACCCCGTTGGTTCCTGATTCCGGCTTCGTCTGACTACCCCGTTGGTTCCTGTTCCTGGCTTCGTCTGACTACCCTTCTGGTTCCTGACCTCTGTCTCCGCAAGACCCTGCTTCGGTTTAGCCATCCGTTCGGACTTTGCTTACGGCTTGCTCTTCAATAAAACCTTCTTATTTTCCACTTATCTCTTGTTGTACGTCTGGTTCATGGTTCCATGACAGCATCACTGCTCCACATCAATGTTCTATGAGGCCAGAACCACCTTTCCTTCATCTACTGATCGAATCACCACGAAGGAGCCATTCTTATGGACTAGAAGCTTAACTGGGAAGCCCCAGCGGTAGGCAATGGAATGTGCTCTCAGGGGGGAAGTTATCGGGGCCAGATTGTGGCGTAGTTGTAAAGTAGCCACTGAGAGGTTGGCAAACAATTTAATTGTCTGATAAGGTGCCGGTAAGGTTTCCAGTTCCCTAGCGTTGGTCAGGACACCTCCTGATTCTAGCCAGTACGTCCCTTGGGACGTCCTCAGACAGGTGTTTCGGCTTAGCTATCCTGTGGGCTCTATCTATAATTAAGTCTTGCTCGGAATATGTTGGTAAAAGCAGGTTAATTAGCCCTTGTATGTAATCTTGGAGGCCCGCATGTGGAATACTCTCTGGCACCCCTCGCAGTTTCAGGTTATTTCTACGGGACCAATCCTCCAGATCAGCCACTTTTGCTCTAAGTTGCTCTATCTCCTCAGTAGGTCATGAGAGTCTATAAGGTTATTGTGGGAAGCCGCAAACTCCCCCATCTTGACTTCTACATGTTGTACCCTGTTCCCCAACTTGGCAACAGGTGATTGGATCAGTACAGTTAGCTGGGAAATATGTGTTGACATAGAGTGATTAACCACTTAAAGACCACAGGTTTATACCCCCTAGTGACCAGGCCCTTTTTTACAAATCGGCACTCCACAACTTTAACGGTTTATTGCTCGGTCATGCAACTTGGAACCCAAATGAATTTTACCTCCTTTTCTTTGAACAAATACAGATTTCTTTTGGTGGTATTTGATTGCTGCTAAAATTTTTAGTTTTTCCGATATTAATCAAAATCGGCTGCAATTTTCTCAAATTTAAAATTATATTTCTATACAAGTTTGTGTCAGAATTTATTGTGCTACATGTCTTTGATAAAAAAAAATCCAATAAGTGTATATTTATTGGTTTGCGCAAAAGTTATAGCGTTTACAAACTATGGTACAAAAATGTGAATTTCTGCATTTTGAAGCAGCTCTGACTTTATGAGCACCTGTGATGTTTCTTGAGGTGCTAGAATGCCAGGATAGTATAAATACCCCCCAAATGACCCCATTTTAGAAAAAAGACACCCCAAAGTATTTGCGGAGGGGCATGGTGAGTTCATGTATGATTTCATTTTTTTTCACAAGTTAGCGGAAAATGACACTTTCTGACAAAAATAAATAAAAATAAAGTTTCCATTTCTGCTAACTTCTGGCAAGAAATAAAAAAATCTCCCACGGCCTCACTATGCCCCTCAGTGAATACCTTGGGGTATCTACTTTCAGAAATGGGGTCATTTTTGGGGTGTGTTTACTGTTCTGGCATTTTGGGCGGGGCTAAATTGTTAGCAAACCTATAAAGCCTAAAGGTACTCGTTGGACTTTTGGCCCCTTTACGCACCTAGGCTGCAAAAAAGTGTCACACTTGTGGTATCGCCGTACTCATAAGAAGTAGGGCAATGTGTTTTAGGGTGTATTTTTACATATGCCCATGCTGGGTGAGAGAAATATCTCAGTAAATTGACAACTTTTGTATAAAAAAATGTAAAAAGCTGTTATTTGCAGAGATATTTCTTACACACAGTAGGGGTATATGTAAAAATACACCCCAAAACACATTGCCCTACTTCTCCTGAGTACGGCGATACCACATGTGTGACACTTTTTTGCAGCCTAGGTGCACAAAGGGGCCCAAAATCCAATGAGTACCTTTCGGATTTCACAGGGCATTTTTTACAGATTTTGATTTCAAACTACTTCTCACGCATATGGGCCCCTAAAATGCCAGGGCAGTATAACTACCCCACAAGTGACCCCATTTTGGAAAGAAGACACCCCAAGGTATTCCGTGAGGGGCATGGCGAGTTCCTAGAATTTTTTATTTTATTTTTGGCACACCTTAGCGGAAAAAGTTTTTTTTTTTTTCTTAGAAAGTCTCATATTCCACTAACTTGTGACAAAAAATAAAATTTTACATGAACTCGCCATGCAATATTTTTGTTTTTGGCACACCTTAGCGGAAAATGTTGTTTTTTTTTCTCTTAGAAAGTCTCATATTCCACTAACTTGTGACAAAAAATAAAAATATCTCGGTCAAATGCCAACTTTGTATAAAAAAAAAAGGGAAAAGTTGTCTTTTGCCGAGATATTTCTCTCACCCAGCATGGGTATATGTAAAATGACACCCCAAAACACATTCCCCAACTTCTCCTGAGTACAGCGATACCACATGTGTGACACTTTTTTGCAGCCTTGGTGGGCAAATGGGCCCACATTCCAAAGAGCACCTTTCGGATTTCACAGGGCATTTTTTACAGATTTTGATTTCAAACTACTTCTCACGCATATGGGCCCCTAAAATGCCAGGGCAGTATAACTACCCCACAAGTGACCCCATTTTGGAAAGAAGACACCCCAAGGTATTCCGTGAGGGGCATGGCGAGTTCCTAGAATTTTTTATTTTATTTTTGGCACACCTTAGCGGAAAAAGTTTATTTATTTTTTCTTAGAAAGTCTCATATTCCACTAACTTGTGACAAAAAATAAAATTTTACATGAACTCGCCATGCCACTCACGAAATACCTTGGGGTGTCTTCTTTCCAAAATAGGGTCACTTGTGGGGTATTTATACTGCCCTGGCATTTTAGGGGCCCTAAAGCGTGAGAAGTAGTATGGAATCCAAATGCGTAAAAAATGCCCTGTGAAATCCTAAAGGTACTCATTGGAATTTGGGCCCCTTTGCGCACCTAGGCTGCAAAAAAGTGTCACACATGTGGTATCGCCGTACTCAGGAGAAGTAGGGCAATGTGTTTTGGGGTGTATTTTTACATATACCCATGCTGGGTGAGAGAAATATCTCTGTAAATGACAAATTTTCCCATTTTTTTTATACACAGTTGTCAATTTACAGAGATATTTCTCTCACCCAGCATGGGTATATGTAAAAAGACACCCGAAAACACATTGCCTGAGTACGGCGATACCACATGTGTGACACTTTTTTGCAACCTAGGTGCGCAAAGGGGCCCAAATTCCAATAAGTACCTTTTAGGAGGGCATTTTAAGACATTTGGATTCCAGACTTCTTCTCACGCTTTAGGGCCCCTAAAATGCCTGGGCAGTATAAATACCCCACATGTGACCCAATTTTGGAAAGAAGACACCCCAAGGTATTCCGTGAGGGGAATGGCGAGTTAATAGAGGATTTTTCTTTTTTTGGCACAAGTTAGCGTAAATTGATTTGGCACAAGTTAGCGCAAATAGATTTTTATTTTTTTCTCTGTTTGCCAAAGCATATGAACACCGCCCCTCAGCTCATAAGCCTTGGCAAACGTATATTTTTTACTGCAGAGGAGAAATCTCGTCTTGCAGCGCCGCATACACCGACTTTGTGTAATCTGACAGCAGCGCAATGCTTCTGTCAGAATGCACATCAGTGCTGCAGCTAGTTGATCGCTTGGTCCACCTAGAAGGTAAAAAAAACAGGCCGCAACACAATACATTTATTAACATTAACTTTATATAACATTTGAACAGAGCATTAACTTTTATACATTTTATTGAACTTTTGAAACAGAATTATTTTATTTTTTTACCTTTAGAGGGTAAACGTCTCCTTCCCCATGGGACAATATGCAAAGCGCAAATCGCCCAGAGATGTGGCGAAGTACATTATGCACTTTGTCCCAGGTGAAAGGAGAGGTTTGTGGCAGCTCTGTGTGAAAGGGCCCTAAGACCCCTGTGTGCCTGTCCTGTGTCACGCAATCCCTACACTAATAGTGTACCTGTGTGTGGTACTTGCGGAAACACTCCCCTATGCATAGGGCAGGCTGGTCAGGACAGTCAGGACAAAAAAAGGTGGTGTCACGCCTTATTCCACCCCAGCTACAGACACAACATCTTTTTCTTGGGGAACGTTGAGTTGGGGTACCAGGATAGACACTCGGGAAGTGTCTGCCATGTAGTCGGCTCACTACATCAGGGACTTGGGGCTCGGACCCTCCTGGATACAGGATTTCCGAAATGATCTCTTCCTGGAATTTTAGGAAGGATCCTGTTCTCCCAGCCTTACTGTAGAGAACAAAACTATTATATACAGCCAATTGAATTAAATAAACAGACACCTTCTTATACCAGCGTCTGTTGCGGCGGGACACTAAATAGGGAGCCAACATCTGGTCATTGAAGTCCACCCCTCCCATGTGAAGGTTATAGTCGTGGACAGAGAGGGTTTTCTCAATCACTCTAGTTGCACTTTCAGTTTGCACTGTCGTGTCTGCGTGAATGGTGGACAGAAGGTAAACGTCCCTCTTGTCCCTCCACTTCACCGCGAGCAGTTCTTGGTCACACAAGGCAGCCCTCTCCCCCCGTGCAAGTCGGGTATTAACGAGCTGTTGGGGGAAGCCCTGGCGACTAGGTCGCGCGGTGCCACAGCATTGAATTCCGACTAGATGTAAGTGCCGAAAGAGTGCCACGCTTGAGTAAAAATTGTCCACGTATAAGTGGTACCCCTTGTGGAGTAAGGGTGACACCAAGTCCCAGACAATCTTGCCACTGCTCCCCAGGTAGTCAGGACATCCGACTGGCTCAAGTTTTGAGTCTTTTCCCTCATAGACCCTAAAACGATATGTATAGCCTGTGGCCCTTTCACAGAGCTTACACAGTTTGACCCCATACCGGGCGCGCTTGCTGGGGATGTACTGTTTGATGCCAAGGCGCCCAGTAAAATGTACTAGGGACTCGTCTATGCAGATGTTCTGATTGGGGGTATACGCATCTGCAAATCTGGATGACAAATGGTCTATGAGGGGCCGAATTTTGTGGAGCCGGTCATAAGCAGGGTGGCCTCTTGGATGACAGGTTTTATTGTCAGCGAAATGCATAAAGCACATGATGACCTCAAAACGGGAGCAGAGAACATGGGCATGTAATGTATTGGGTCTTTAGACCAATAGAACCGCAATACATTTTTTTTAGTTAGACCCATGCTGAGGATAAGGCCCCCCAAAAAAATTGAAATTCGGAAACTGTGACTGGTTTCCACCATAAGGCTGAGCATAGAAGCTTTCCGGATTGGCGGTAATATACTGTGTGGCGTAGCGGTTGGTTTCTGCCACAACTAAGTCATATAGATCCGCGGTGAAGAACAGCTAAAAAAAACTTGAGGGCTGATCCTAAATGAGCTGTCTCCACACGAACTCCAGACTGGGCGGTGAAAGGGGGCAATACAAGTGCGGCGGAAGCAGGGGAGTGCCAATTAGGGTTTGCCAGCACCTCTGGGAGACTAAGGGCTCTACGGGCCTGTGAACGTGGTGGCTGCAACGGGGGAGTTACTGCATGTGCCACCGTAGTAGCTTGAACTGCCCTTCTAGTGCTCGCCACTTTACCAGGGAATACGGCAGTGCTGGTAGAAGGTCCAGGATGTGCTGCGCTGCTGGTGTATGCCGCACCATAAAAAAGATCAGCGCTAGCACCACTCTGCTGCAAATGAGGCTCATCACACGGGTTATGCAGAACACTGACATGGGATCGGGTACGCCTGACCGCAGCAGGGACCTCAATCTCGTCATCTTCGCTAGCGGTTAGAGTGCCACTGCTGTCTACAGGTTCATATTCCGAACCACTGGATTCAGCGGGTGAGGCGTCCCCATCGCTTTCATCCATCACGGGCAGAATTCTGTAGGCCTCTTCAGCGGAATACTCCTTGTTTGACATTTCGGGCTCACTAAATTTAGGGGGTATTCCTCTGAGACTATCCAGGAAAAAGAGCAAACCTACCTAGTAAAAAGGAGTGCTTGCGAAGAGAAGCTGCGATCGCTAATAAAGATCCAAAAAGGTCAAAAGTGATCTTTATAGCGGCGCAGCAATTTTATGGTGTTTTTGCAGTGATCAGAAAAAAATAATTCTGTCACTGCGGTGGGGCGGACTGAACGCAAGTGTGCGCACAAGATCAGGCCTGATCGGGCGAACACTTTGTTTTTTGTAGAGCCTAAGGTGACCCTAATGTACTTATATAGATCTGATTGCGATCAGTCTTGATCATTTACAGATACTATATAGTACTAGTGCTGATTAGCGACAGCGATGACGCTAATCAGTGACTAATCAGTGACTGCGGTGCGGTGGACTGGGCGCTAACTACCTAGCAAGTAGCTAACTACCTGGCGGTGATGAGGGACCCCTACAGGGGGGTGATCAATGACGGGGGGCGACAGGGGGGTGATCAGGGAGTCTAATATGGGTGATCAGGGGTTAATAAGTGACGGGGGGGGGAATGTAGTGTGGTAATTGGTGCTACTTACAGAGCTGCCTGTGTCCTCTGGTGGTCGATCCAAGCAAAAGGGACCACCAGAGGAGCAGGTAGCAGGTATATCAGACGCTATTTACAAAATAGCGTCTAACATACCTCTTTGATTGGATCTTTTAAAAATCTACAGCCGGCCAGCCAATGATCGCCGCTGGCAGGCTGTAGATGAACTTCTGAACTGCGCGATCCTGTGAATGCGCGCTCCTGTGAGCGCTCGTTCACAGGAAATCTCGGGTCTCACGAGATGATGCTTTTCGGCGTTAGTGTGACCTGAGAGAGCCGCCGCACTCACGCCTTTCGGCGTTAGTGTGACGGCAAGCGGTTAAATGCTAGCAGCATATCTTTTAAAAGAATACTTGACGCTGGTTTATCATTAGTGGGGAACTTTTGCACTACCTGTTAGCGTAGTGGAGTCCTTCTGACTAGGGCACAGTTTGCCACCATTCTACTCCTCGGAAGGCTCCTGCCTCCTAGGCCTCTGTTTTGCCGGGCTGGTGGTGGGGGAGTCCCGCGCTCTGGTTCCCGCTGGTAATGAGCTCAGACCAGCTGCGCTTCCCCTTCCCTGTTCCACTGCAACCCCCGCCTGATGTAATTTGCCGCGGGGAGCTGTCTGGGTGCTCGGGGGCTCCCCTGTTGCGATCTGCTGCTGACTGAGCCGCTCGGAGAGCAGGAATCAGAGGAGAAGGTCGGGCTGGAATTAGGTGCGGCAAGTTAGCTGTTGCCGCCGGCACCATCTTTGCCCCGTTCTTTGCCAAAGAATAAATCTAGCTTTCCTTGTGACTTTAAACGTCTCTTCCCTCTCGTCATCATGAGGGTAGGTTGGTAACACTGTGCTTTTTTAGCTGAAATAGCGATTTTTAAAGGGATCTTGCAGGGCTGAAACTCTATATAAGAGCAGGAGCTCTGAATCAGGCTGCCATCTCCCACAGCTGTGCGGCCACACCCTCCCAGGCCGATATTTTTTATTTTATTTTTCTAACATCTGACATGCGTCTAATTATGTGGTAATAACTTTGGAACGCTTTTACTTATCCAAGCCATTCTGAGATAGTTTTCTCGTGACATTGTACTTCGTGACAGTGATAAATTTGAGTCAATATATTTCACCTTTATTTATTTATGATTTTTTTTTTTTTTTTAATTAGAAAAATTTGCAATTATTACAATTTCATTTTCTCTGCTTTAAAAAAAGAAAGCGATACCTTATAAAATATTTATTACTTAACATTCCCCATTTGTCTGCTTTATGTTGGCATCATTTTGTAAATGTAATTTTTTTTTTTAGGACATTAACCACTTCAACCCCCCTAGCTGAAACCCTCTTAATGACCAGGCCACTTTTTACACTTCTGCACTACACTACTTTCACCGTTTATTGCTCGGTCATGCAACTTACCGCCTGTCATGGAACCATGAACCGGACGTACAGCAAGAGATAAGTGGAAATAAGAAGGCTTTATTGAAAATCAAGCTGTAAGGCGAAAGTCCAAACGGATGGCTAAACCGAAGCAGGGTCTTGCGAAGCCAGAGGTCAGGAACCAGAAGGGTAGTCAGACGAAGCCTGGATCAGGAACCAGCAAGGTAGTCAGACGAAGCCTGGATCAGGAACCAGCAGGGTAGTCAGACGAAGCCTGGATCAGGAACCAGCAGGGTAGTCAGACGAAGCCAGGATCAGGAACCAGAAGCAGCAGCAGTCTTAGAAGCATGTGAACACAGGAGGACCAAGCAAGGAACTGAAGCCACAGACCTCCTATATATATGAGCTAGGCATCCAGCTCCTCCCAGTGGGAAGGAGAAGCCGCAGGGTGGGAGGCTACAAGAAACCCAGAAACCAAGATGGCCGCCAGCACATGTCAAACGAAGGAGCACAGCAAGAAGGTAAGACCATGACAGTACCTCCCCTTCAAGGACCCCTCCTCCGCGGAGTAAAGAACGGTTTCTGAGGGAAGCTGTGTGGAAGGCTCGGAGCAAGGCAGGAGCATGGACATCTGCGGAGGGAACCCAGGAACGTTCCTCTGGACCATAACCACGCCAATGGACCAAAAACTGCACCCGACTGCGGACCAGGCGTGAGTCCAGGATATTTCTCACCTCATACTCCTCACGATTGCCCACTTGGACCGGACGAGGCCGAGGAACCGAGGAAGTGAAACGATTACACACCAGTGGCTTCAACAGGGAGACATGAAACACGTTGGAGATCCGCATGCCAGGAGGAAGCGCAAGGGCATAGGCTACCGGGTTTACCCTGCGAAGCACTCGGAAGGGACCAACAAAGCGAGGCGCCAGCTTGGGAGTGGGCACTCGAAGGTTAAGGTTGCGGGTGGACAACCATACGCGGTCTCCGACCTGGTAGGAAGGAGCGGGCGCTCGTCTGCGATCAGCCTGGAGTCTCTGGCGCTGCGCAGAGACCTCAAGGGACCTCTGGATCTGTACCCAAGAAGCACGTAGGACGGAAAGGTGATCCTCCACAGCCGGAATATCCTGGGGAGAGAATACCTCCGGTAACACGGCAGGTTGGAACCCATAATTGGCCATGAAGGGAGACGTCCCAGAGGAAGAGTTCACCGCCGTGTTCCTGGCAAACTCAGCCCAAGGCAGGAGGTCAACCCAATTGTCTTGGTGATCGGAGACATAGCAACGAAGGAATTGCTCCAAGGCCTGATTGGATCGTACTGCGGCCCCATTGGACTGAGGGTGGTAGGCCGAGGAGAAAGAGAGATGAATCCCCAACTGGGAGCAAAAGGCGCGCCAGAACCTGGACACAAACTGACTCCCCCGATCCGACACAATCTCCTTGGGCAACCTGTGCAACCGGAAGACCTCCCTGGCAAAAATCGTGGCCAACTCTTGTGCAGAGGGTAACTTCTTGAGAGGAACACAGTGGCACATTTTGGAAAACCGATCCACAATCATGAGAATGACCGTATGGCCTCGGGATGCAGGGAGGTCCACAATGAAATCCATCCCCAGGTGTGACCATGGACGCTCCCCGGTGGCTATGGGTTGCAAAAGGCCCAACGGAAGGTGCCGAGGGGACTTACTCTGGGCACAAACGGAGCATGCCGCTACATATGCGGCGATGTCGGAACGTAGAGAAGGCCACCAGAACAGACGTGAAACAGCCCAGGACAGCTGATTCTTTCCAGGATGCCCCGCGGCCTTGGAGTTATGGTAGGTTCGCAACAACCGAGTGCGCAACTCCTCAGGCACAAAACATCTGCCGTTGGGTCTCCCAGAGGGAGCACCAGATTGAGCCGCCAAAATCTGCTCACCCAGGGGAGAGGTCAGGCTGGTGCGAATGGCGGCCAGGATCTGATTCGGAGGTATGACCGAAGTCGGAATCGACTCCTCCCCGGACAGCTCGGAGTACTGCCGTGATAATGCATCCGCTCTGATGTTCTTGGAACCGGGTAGGTAGGAGACCACGTAATTAAAACGTGACAAGAACAGAGCCCATCTGGCCTGACGTGGTGTCAATCTCTTGGCCTCAGAGAGGTAGGTCAGATTCTTGTGGTCCGTCAGGATGAGAACCGGAACCACCGAGCCCTCGAGCAAGTGCCTCCATTCTTTGAGGGCCTGCACGATGGCCAATAACTCCCTGTCACCAATCTGATAGTTGCACTCCGCGGAAGACAGTTTCCGGGAGTAAAACCCACAAGGAAGCAGAGGACCCTCTGGTGTTCTACGCTGAGACAGAAGGGCGCCTACTCCCGTCTCAGACGCGTCCACCTCGAGGACAAAAGGCAACCCAGGGTTGGGATGCGACAGAATCGGAGCCGACACAAAAGCGGACTTTAGAGCCTCAAAAGCTCGGATGGCCTCGAGCGGCCAGACCTGGGGATTACTGCCCTTCCTGGTCAGATCCGTGAGAGGCTTGGCTAGCATGGAAAAGTCCCTGATGAACTTCCGATAATAATTGGCGAAGCCCAAAAAGCGCTGCAGGGCACGAAGACCACTGGGCTGGGGCCACTGTAAGACAGCCGAAACCTTCTCAGGATCCATGGAGAACCCCTCAGCGGAAATGATGTAACCTAAGAAGGTTACCTGGGATCGGTGAAATTCGCATTTCTCAAGCTTACCGAACAGCTTGTTCTCTCGTAACCGTTGCAACACTCGTCTGACATCCAGAATGTGGGCCTCCATAGTTTCAAAATATACCAAGATGTCATCCAAATAGACCACCACACACTGCTGCAACAGGTCACGGAAAACATCGTTGATGAATTCCTGGAAGACTGCGGGCGCATTGCACAACCCAAAGGGCATAACCAAGGATTCATAATGACCGGTCCTGGTGTTAAACGCGGTCTTCCACTCATCGCCCGCCTTGATCCTTACCAGGTTATATGCCGCCCTCAGGTCGAGTTTGGTAAAGACCGTGGCCCCTTTGAGGCGATCGAACAGCTCGGAAATCAAGGGTATCGGGTAAGCGTTCTTGATCGTGATGCGATTGAGCCCCCTGTAATCGATGCAAGGCCTCAACTCACCGCCCTTCTTTTTCACAAAGAAAAATCCAGCCCCTGCCGGGGACGAGGATTTGCGAATGTGTCCGCGTGAAAGCGCCTCCCTCACGTACTCCTCCATGGCCTCATTCTCCGCTACCGACAGTGGATAGACTTTGCCACGAGGAGGAACGGCACCAGATTGTAACTCGATGGCACAATTGTATGGGCGGTGCGGAGGTAGGGCAACCGCACGCACCTTATCGAATACATCCCGGTACTCCTCGTATTCAGGAGGCAACAGAGAGTCCGAGGAAGTACACAGCAACTTGACAGGCCCATGGATGCAACTAGCCCCACACTGCGGTGACCACGAGAGGATCTCGGCCGATCTCCAATCGAAAGTCGGATTATGCTTCTGAAGCCAGGGGTACCCCAAGACCACCGAGTAGTGTGGAGACGAAATAACCTGGAGACAGACCGACTCTCTGTGAACGGCACCAATGGCCATCCCCACTGGAAGGGTCTCATGAGTCACGTGTGGCGGCAGAAGGGGTCTGCCGTCTATCGCCTCAAGAGCCAGTGGGGAACCTCGAGGCTGCAGAGGAATGGAATTGGCGGCAGCGAACACACTATCAATGAACAAACCACCGGCACCAGAGTCCACCAACGCCTGGGTCGTCACCGAGCCCCCGACCCAGGAGAGGACAACAGTAATCAGTGGTTTGTCAACACGGGAAACCGGGGACGAGGAGACTCCACCCAAGATCTGCCCCCGACAGGATCTCAGGTGCGAGCGTTTCCCAGACGGTTCGGGCATGCCAACCGAAAATGCCCACCGAGACCACAGTACATGCATCGGCCCTCGCGTCTCCGGAGTACCCTCTCCCCCTCGGACAGGCGAGCAAACCCCAGCTGCATGGGTTCACCCCCAGACAAGTCATCCCCAGGAGACGTGGGAGGAGAGGGAGGCACGGGTGGGACAATCTGTTAGAAGACCTCCGCAGGCTCTCCTTAAAGGAAGGTCTCTCCCTGAGTCTGGTGTCAATCAAAATCAGGAAAGAAATAAGAGACTCGAGCTCCACTGGTAGGTCCTTAGCTGCAACCTCATCCTTCAAGGCATCCGAGAGACCATGAGAGAAAGCAGCGACCAGAGCCTCATTATTCCAGCCCACCTCTGCTGCCAGGGTACGAAACTCAATGGCGTATTCAGCTACGGATCGTGAGCCCTGTCTGATGGACATAAGGAGCTTCGCAGCAGAGGCAGCACGAGCCGGCACATCGAATACCTTCCGAAGAGAAGCAACAAAACCGGAAAACTCGGCAACCACCGGATTGTTGTTCTCCCATAAAGGGCTGGCCCAGGCCAAGGCCTTGTCCGAGAGCAGCGAGATCAAGAAGCCCACCTTTGATCTCTCAGTAGGAAAGGCATGTGGCAGCAACTCGAAATAAATGCCCACCTGGTTAAGGAAACCTCGGCACTGAGTTGGCTCTCCCCCAAAGCGCTGTGGAAGGGGGCAGAACCGGTCATACCCCGAAACACCGCAGGCGCAGCAACAGGTGTCGGGGTAGACTCTGGCGCAACAACCGGAGCGGCAGTAGGAGCGGGCCCAGGAGCGACAACCGACCCATCGGCAACGGAAGCTAAATGAGCCGTGCGTTCAAGCAGGGTTTGCAACGCCACAGCGAACCGACCCAACAGGTGATCCTGCTGATCAAGTCTGGCAACCAGTGTAGATAGCGAGGATGGCCCTGTACCGTCAGAATTCATGGCTTGGTCCTAATGTCATGGAACCATGAACCGGACGTACAACAAGAGATAAGTGGAAATAAGAAGGCTTTATTGAAAATCAAGCTGTAAGGCGAAAGTCCAAACGGATGGCTAAACCGAAGCAGGGTCTTGCGAAGCCAGAGGTCAGGAACCAGAAGGGTAGTCAGACGAAGCCTGGATCAGGAACCAGCAGGGTAGTCAGACGAAGCCTGGATCAGGAACCAGCAGGGTAGTCAGACGAAGCCTGGATCAGGAACCAGCAGGGTAGTCAGACGAAGCCAGGATCAGGAACCAGAAGCAGCAGCAGTCTTAGAAGCATGTGAACACAGGAGGACCAAGCAAGGAACTGAAGCCACAGACCTCCTATATATATGAGCTAGGCATCCAGCTCCTCCCAGTGGGAAGGAGAAGCCGCAGGGTGGGAGGCTACAAGAAACCAAGATGGCCGCCAGCACATGTCAAACGAAGGAGCACAGCAAGAAGGTAAGACCATGACACCGCCCAAATGAATTTTACCTCCTTTTCTTCTCACTAATAGAGCTTTCATTTGGTGGTATTTCATTGCTGCTGACATTTTTACTTTTTTTGTTATTAATCGAAATTTAACGATTTTTTTGCAAAAAAAAACATTATTCACTTTCAGTTGTAAAATTTTACAAAAAAAAACGACATCCATATATAAATTTTTCGCTAAATTTATTGTTCTACATGTCTTTGATAAAAAAAAATGTTTGGGTAAAAAAAAAAAATGGTTTGGGTAAAAGCTATAGCGTTTACAAACTATGGTACAAAAATGTGAATTTCCGCTTTTTGAAGCAGCTCTGACTTTCTGAGCACCTGTCATGTTTCCTGAGGTTCTACAATGCCCAGACAGTACAAACACCCCACAGATGACCCCATTTCGGAAAGTAGACACCCTAAGGTATTCACTGATGGGTATAGTGAGTTTATAGAACTTTTTATTTTTTGTCACAAGATTTTTTATTATTTTTTTTTCTTACAAAGTCTCATATTCCACTAACTTGTGACAAAAAATAAAAACTTCCATGAACTCACTATGCCCATCACAAAATACCTTGGGGTGTCTTCTTTCCAAAATGGGGTCACTTGTGGGGTAGTTATACTACCCTGGCATTTTAGGGGCCCAGATGCGTGAGAAGTAGTTTGAAATCAAAATCTGTAAAAAATGACCGGTGAAATCCAAAAGGTGCTCTTTGGAATGTGTGCCCCTTTGCCCACCTAGGTTGCAAAAAAGTGTCACACATCTGGTATCGCTGTACTCAGGAGAAGTTGGGAAATGTGTTTTGGGGTGTAATTTTACATATACCCATGCTGGGTGAGAGAAATATCTTGGCAAAAGACAACTTTTCCCATTTTTTTTATACAAAGTTGGCATTTGACCAAGATATTTCTCTCACCCAGCATGGGTATATGTAAAATGACACCCCAAAACACATTGCCCAACTTCTCCTGAGTACGGCGATACCAGATGTGTGACACTTTTTTGCAGCCTAGGTGGACAAAGGGGCCCCCATTCCAAAGAGCACCTTTAGAATTTCACCGGCCATTTTTTACAGATTTTGATTTCAAACTACTTCTCACGCATATGGGCCCCTAAATTGCCAGGGCAGTATAACTACCCCACAAGTGACACCATTTTGGAAAGAAGACACCCTAAGGTATTCCGTGAGGGGCATGGTGAGTTCTTAGAATTTTTAATTTTTTGTCACAAGTTAGTGGAATATGAGACTTTGTAAGAAAAAATAAGAAAAATCATCATTTTCCGCTAACTTGTGACAAAAAATAAAAAATTCTAGGAACTCGCCATGCCCCTCACGAAATACCTTGGGGTGTCTTCTTTCCAAAATAGGGTCACTTGTGGGGTAGTTATACTGCCCTGGCATTCTAGGGGCCCTAATGTGTGGTAAGTAGTTTGAAATCAAAATGTGTAAAAAATGACCTGTGAAATCCTAAAGGTGCTCAAGGTATTCAATGAGGGGCATGGTGAGTTCATAGAATTTTTTTCTTTTTTTGGCACAAGTTAGCGGAAATTGATTTTTTTTTGCATTTTCTCACAAAGTCTCCCTTTCCGCTAACTTGGGACAAAAATTTCGAATGAAGACATCTGTGCCGTTCATTTTTTCTTTCAGCCCAGAGGCTGAACGGAAAAAAAATATCTCATTACCCGTATGCTCAATATAAGGAGAATAGCAGAAACTCCTAATGTTGGCCATACATGTAATGATTGTGGAGACCCTCAAATGCCAGGGCATTACAAACACCCCACAAATGACCCCATTTTGGAAAGAAGACACCCCAAGGTATTCGCTGAGAGGCATATTGAGTCCATGAAAGATTGAACTTTTTGTACCCAAAATAGCGGAAAGGGAGACTTTGTGAGAAAAAAAAAATATCAATTTGCGCTAACTTGTGCCAAATCAATTTACGCTAACTTGTGCCAAAAAAAGAAAAATCTTCTATGAACTCACCATTCCCCTCACGGAATACCTTGGGGTGTCTTCTTTCCGAAATGGGGTCACATGTGGGGTATTTATACTGCCCAGGCATTTTAGGGGCCCTAAAGCGTGAGAAGAAGTCTGGAATCTAAATGTCTAAAAAATTTTACGCATTTGGATTCCGTGAGGGGTGTGGTGAGTTCATGTGAGATTTTATTTTTTGACACAAGTTAGTGGAATATGAGACTTTGTAAGAAAAATAAAATAAAAATAAAATATCTATTTCCACTAACTTGTGCTAAAAAAAATGTCTAAATGGAGCCTTACAGGGGGGTGATCAATGACAGGGGGTGATCAGGGAGTCAATATGGGTGATCACCCCTCTGTCATTGATCACCCCCCTGTCATTGATCACCCCCCTGTAAGGCTCCATTCAGAAGTCCGTATGTGTTTTGCGGATCCGATCCATGTATCCGTAGATCCGTAAAAAACATACAGACGTCTGAATGGAGCCTTACAGGCGGGTGATCAATGACAGGGGGGTGATCAATGACAGGGGGGTGATCAGGGAGTCTATATAGGTGATCACCCCCCGTCATTGATCACCCCCCTGTAAGGCTCCATTCAGACGTCCGTATGTGTTTTGCGGATCCGATCCGTGGATCCGTAAAAAACATACGGACGTGTGAATGGAGCCTTAGAGGGGGGTGATCAATGACAGGGGGGTGATTAGGGAGTCTATATGGGTGATCACCCCCCTGTCATTGATCACCCCCCTGTAAGGCTCCATTCAGACGTCCGTATGTGTTTTGCGGATCCGATCCATGTATCCGTGGATCCGTAAAAAACATACGGACGTGTGAATGGAGCCTTACAGGGGGGTGATCAATGACAGCGGGGTGATCAGAGAATCTATATGGGTGATCACCCCCCTGTCATTGATCACCCCCCTGTAAGGCTCCATTCAGATGTCCGTATGTGTTTTGCGGATCCGATTCATGTATCCGTGGATCCGTAAAAAACATACGGACGTCTGAATGGAGCCTTACAGGTGGTGATCAATGACAGGGGGGTGATCAATGACAGGGGGGTGATCAGGGAGTCTATATGGGTGATCACCCCCCTGCCATAAGGCTCCATTCAGACGTCCGTATGTGTTTTGCGGATCCGATCCATGTATCCGTGGATCCGTAAAAAACATACGGACGTCTAAATGCAGCCTTACAGGGGGGTGATCAATGACAGGGGGGTGATCAGGGAATCTATATGGGTGATCACCTCCCTGTCATTGATCACCCCCCCTGTAAGGCTCCATTCAGACGTCCATATGTGTTTTGCGGATCCGATCCATGTATCCGTGGATCCGTAAAAATCATACGGACGTCTGAATGGAGCCTTACAGGGGGGTGATCAGGGAATCTATATGGGTGATCACCCGCCTGTCATTGATCACCCCCCTGTAAGGCTCCATTCAGACGTCCGTATGTGTTTTGCGGATCCGATCCATGTATACGTGGATCCGTAAAAATTATATGGACGTCTGAATGGAGCCTTACAGGGGGGTGATCAATGACAGGGGGGTGATCAGGGAGTCTATATGGGGTGATCGTTTTGTGGTACTTTACTGAGCTACCTGTGTCCTCTGGTGGTCGATCCAAGCAAAAGGGACCACCAGAGGACCAGGTAGCAGGTATATTAGACGCTGTTATCAAAACAGCGTCTAATATACCTGTTAGGGGTTAAAAAAATCGCATCTCCAGCCTGCCAGCGAACGATCGCGCTGGCAGGCTGGAGATCCTGTCTCTTACCTTCCGATCCTGCGAACGCGCGCGCCTGTGTGCGCGCGTTCACAGGAAATCACGGCTTTTGCGAGATGACGCGTATATGAGTCACTCTGCGCACAGCTGCCGCCTCCGGACCGCGGATCTGCGTTAGGCGGTCCGGAGGCGGTTAAAAGGCTTAGAAGTTTAGAAGCACTTTTTCAAATTTTTCAATAAAATTCCCCAAACCATTTTTTTAAGCACCATTTCAGTTATAAAGTCATTTTGAGGGGCTTACATAATGGAAACCATCCATAAATGGCCCCATTTTAGAAACTACACCCCTTAAATTATTCAAAACTGATGTTACAAACTTTGTTAACCCTTGAGGTGTTCTACAAGAATTAAAAGAAAATGGAGGTAAAATTTCAAAATTTCAACACAGCAAGGGTTAACAGCAAAATAAAAATCAATATGTATTAGGCCTCATGCACATGACCGTTGTGTGCATCCGTGTCCGTTGTTCCCTTTTCCGTGATTTTCTGCGTACCCATTGGCTTTCAATGGGTCTGTTGAAAACTCCGAAAATGCACCTGTCCTATTTTTTTGACGGACAATGGGTCAATGGGTCCGTGAAAAAACACGGAGGCACACAAGATTGCTATCAGCTTCCGTGATCCATATCCGTAGGCTACTTTAGCACAGACGGATCCGCAGATCTGTCTGCATACAGCTTTTTCAGAGCTGAGTTTTCACATTGTGAAAACTCAGATCCGACAGTATATTCTAACACTGAGGCGTTCCCATAGTGATGGGGACGCTTCAAGTTAGAATATACTAAGAACTGTGTACATGACTACCCCCTGCTGCCTGGCAGCAACCGATCTCTTACGGGGGGCTGTAATCCGCACAATTAACCCCTCAGATGCCGCACCTGAGGGGTTAATTGTGCGTATCATAGCCCCCAGTAAGAGATCTGGTGCTGCCAGGCAGCAGGGGGCAGACCCCCCTCCCTCCCCAGTTTAAAATTCATTGGTAGCCAGTGCGGCCCCCCCCCCCTCCCTCCCCTGTATTAAATTCATTGGTGGCCAGTGCGGCCCCCCTCCCTCCCCTGTATTAAATTCATTGGTGGTCAGTGCGGCTCCCCCTCCCTCCCCAGTATTAAATTCATTAGTGTCCAGTGTGGCCCCCTCCCTCCCTCCCCAGTATTTAATTCATTGGTGGCCAGTGCGGCCCTCCCTCCCCTGTATTAAATTAATTTGTGGCCAGTGTGGCCTCCCCTCTCCCCCCCCCCCCAACATTGGTGGCAGCTGAGAGTTCCGATCGGAGTCCCAGTTTAATCGCTGGGGCTCCGATCGGTAACCATGGCAACCAGGACGCTACTGCAGTCCTGGCTGCTATGGTTACTTAGCATTTTTAGAAACATTATACTTACCTGCACTGTCTGTGACCGGCCGGGCGCTCCTCCTACTGGTAAGTGACAGGTCTGTGCTATAAGCAATGCGCTGCACAGACCTGTCACTTACCAACGTCCTGGTTGCCATGGTAACCGATCGGAGCCCCAGTGATTAAACTGGGACTCCGATCGGGACTCTCCGCTGCCACCAATGATCGGGGGGGGGGAGAGGGGAGGCCGCACTGGCCACCAATTAATTTAATACAGGGGAGGGAGGGGGGCCGCATTGGCCACCAATTAATTTAATACAGGGGAGGGAGGGGGGCCGTACTGGCCACCAATGAATTTAATACAGGGGAGGGAGGGAGGGGGGCCGCACTGGCCACCAATGAATTTAAAACTGGGGAGGCACCTGAGGGGTTAATTGTGTGGATCACAGCCCCCTGTAAGAGATCAGGTGCTGCCAGGCAGCAGGGGACAGTCATGTACACAGTTCTTAGTATATTCTAACTTGAAGCGTCCCCATCACCATGGGAACGCCTGTGTGTTAGAATATTCTGTCGGATCTGAGTTTTCACGATGTAACTCAAATCCGATGGTATATTCTAACATAGAGGCGTTCCCATGGTGATGGGGACACTTCAAGTTAAAATATACCATCGGATTGGAAAAAACTCTGATAGGGACTCCTGACTTTACATTGAAAGTCAATGGGGGATGGATCCGTTTGCAATTGCACCATATTGTATCAACGTCAAACAGATACGTCCCCATTGACTTGCATTGTAAGTCAGGACGGATCCGTTTGGCTCCGCACAGCCATCGGACACCAAAACGTTTTTTTAACTTTCTTCATGTCTGGTGATCCTCCAAAAATCACGGAAGACAGAAAAAACGGACACGGATCACGGAACAACGGAACCCCGGTCGTGTGCATGAGGCCTTAGGGCTCTTTCACACTTGCGTTCTTTTCTTCCGGCATAGAGTTCCGTCGTCGGGGCTCTATGCCGGAAGAATCCTGATCAGTTTTATCCTAATGCATTCTGAATGGAGTGAAATCCGTTCAGGATGCATCAGGATGTCTTCAGTTCCGGAACGGAACGTTTTTGGGCCGGAGAAAATACCGCAGCATGCTGCGCTTTTTGCTCCGGCCAAAAATCCTGAAGACTTGCCGCAAGGCTGGATCCGGAATGAATGCCCATTGAAAGGCATTTATCCGGATCCGGCCTTAAGCTAAACGTCGTTTCGGCGCATTGCCGGATCCGACGTTTAGCTTTTTCTCAATGGTTACCATGGCTGCCGGGACGCTAAAGTCCTGGCAGCCATGGTAAAGTGTAGTGGGGAGCGGGGTAGCAGCATACTTACTGTCCGTGCGGCTCCCGGGGCGCTCCAGAGTGACGTCAGGGCGCCCCAAGCGCATGGATCACGTGATCGCATGGCACGTCATCCATGCGCATGGGGCGCTCTGACGTCATTCTGGAGCGCCTGGGTGCCGCACGGACTGTAAGTATACCGCTTCCCCGCTCCTACTATGGCAACCAGGACTTAAACCATCTCCCGACCGCCTAACGCACTGATGCGTCCGGGAGGTGGTTGATTTACTCCTCCTGGACGCATCCGTGCGTCATCTCGCGAGACGCGAGATTTCGGTCACAGCCGGCCCGCGCATGCGCATCGCGGGCCGGCAAAAGTTAAAGGAGCATTTCGTCAGCAACCTGCCAGCCAATGATCGCGGCTGGCAGGTTGCTGATTTTTAAAAAATCCAATCAGAAGCCACATAGCAGATCATATTAGTAAATATGATCTGTTATATGGCTGCCCTGCTCCTCTGCTGGTCCTTTTCGTCGGTTGGATCCAGCAGAGGAGCAGGCTTCACAGTGAGTACACCAAACACCACATACTAGCCCCAGATCACCCCCCTGAACCCCAATTAACCCTTTGATCGCCCCTGTCAATCACTAGTGAAAGGAAAAAAGTGATCAGTGCAAACTGTCACTTTTTTTTTTTCACTGGTATTGACTGTTAGGTTTTAGGATAGTTTAGGCCCCTTGGTTAGGTAATTTAGGGATCAGTTAGCGCCCAGCCCACCGCACCGCAGTCCGTTATTCGCTGATTAGCGTATCGCTAATCAGCATTTGTACTTTTATAGTATCTGGAAGTGATCAAAACTGATCACGGTCAGATCTATAATTGTATTAGTGTCACTTTAGTTCTCCCTCCACCCAAAACGCAGTGTTTGCCCGATCAGGCCTGATCGGTCGCCCACACGTGCGTTCACCCACGCCCGCCCCACCGCAGTGACAAAAATTATTATTTTTTGATCACTGCACATTCACTTTACACACACTGCGGCGATAAAAAAATCAGTTTTGATATTTTGTATCAACCACAGCGGCCTCCGGTACTTCGCTAGCCTCCCATTTGTAAGACAGGCTTGCTTTTTTTCTTGGGTAGTCTCAGGGAATACCCCTAAATTTAGTTGCCCAAATGTCAATCGGGGGTATTCTTCTGAAGAGGCCTACAGGCTTCTGACCCAGTCGGATGAGGATCGGGAACCCTCATCTGATGAATCTAGCGGGTCAGAATACGAACCTGTAGAAAGCAGTGGCAGTCTGACCCAAAGTTCGGACGAGGAGGCTGAGGTCCCTGATAGCACCAGGTGTACCCGGCCCCGTGTCGCTAGACCGCAGGTTGCGCCGGATCCGCTTCAAGAGCAGCAGAGTGGGGCTGGTGCTGTCGGATTGCGTGGTGAGGCATACACCAGCAGCGCAGCCCTTCCTGGACCTAGTACCAGCACTGCCGTAGAACATGGTGAAGTAGCAAGCACCAGAAGGGCAGTTGAAGCTGGTACGGTGGCACGTGCAGTAGTGACCCCGTCGCAGCCACTGTGGCCGTAGAGCCCCTAGAATCCCTGAGGTGCTGGCAAACCCTGATTGGCAGTCCCCAACTTCAGCCGCACCTGTAGTTCCCCCTTTCACCGCCCAGTCTGGAGTTCGGGTTGAGACAGCTCAGATCGGTTCGGCCCTGGGATTTTTTGAGCTGTTCTTGACTGCAGAGCTCTTAGACTTAGTTGTGGCAGCAACAAATCGGTATGCCACACCATCCTGCGTTTCCTGCACTTTAGCGACAACACCGCCTCCCGTCCCAGAGGCCACCCAGCTTTTGACTGGCTCCACAAAATTCGGCCCCTCATAGACCATTTCAACCAGAAATTTGCAGATTTGTATACCCCAGAGCAAAATATCTGCGTAGACGAGTCCCTAATACATTTTACCGGGCGCCTTGGCTTCAAACAATACATCCCAAGCAAGCGCACCCGGTATGGGGTCAAATTGTATAAACTCTGTGAAAGGGCCACAGGCTATACCCACAAATTTCGTGTCTATGAGGGAAAAGATCAGACCCTGGAGCCGGTCGGTTGCCCTGACTACCTGGGGAGCAGTGGGAAGATAGTCTGGGACTTGGTGTCACCCTTATTCGGCAAGGGGTACCATCTTTATGTGGACAATTTCTACACAAGTGTGGCCCTCTTTAGGCATTTGTTTCTAGAACGGATTGGCTCCTGTGGCACCACGCGAACTAGTCGCGCGGGCTTCCCCCAACGGCTCGTTAGCACCCGTCTTGCAAGTGGGCAGAGGGCCGCATTGTGTAACGAAGAACTGCTCGCGGTGAAATGGAGAGACAAGCGTGACGTTTACATGCTCTCCTCCATTCACGCAGACACGACAATACAAATTGAGCGAGCAACCCGTGTCATTGAAAAGCCCCTCTCAGTCCACGACTATAACCTTCACATGGGAGGGGTGGACTTCAATGACCAGATGTTGTGTCCGTATTTAGTGTCCCGCAGAACCAGACGCTGGTATAAGAAGGTGTCTGTATATTTGATTCAATTGGCTCTGTATAATAGTTTTGTTCTCTACAGTAAGGCTGGGAGAACACGATCCTTCCTCAAATTTCAGGAAGAGATCATCGAGAGCCTCCTGTACCCAGGAGGTTCCGTGGCCCCATCCACCAGTGTAGTTAGCCGTCTACACGAGCGACATTTCCCCAATGTCGTTGCTGGTACCTTAACCCAACCGTCACCCCGAAAAAGATGTCGTGACTGTAGCAGGAGTGGAATAAGGCATGACACCCGCTATTTCTGTCCTGACTGTCCTGACCACCCTGCCCTATGCTTAGGAGAGTGTTTCCGGAAGTACCACACACAGGTACACCTAGCATAGGGATCACATCTCACCAGGACAGGCACACAGGGCTATTAGGGCCCATTCACTCACAGCTGCTGCAAACGTCTCCTTTCACCTGGGACAAAGTGCATAACGCACTTCGCCACATCTTTGGGCGATTTGCGCTTTGCACATTGACCCATGGGGAAGGAGAGGTTTGTTCTATAAAGGTAAAAAATAAATAAATAAAAAACACCAGTAAGCAAAAAGGTTAATGTTTAGTTCAAAAAGTTAAAGTTTATATGTTCTGTTCGAAAGTTAATAAAATTATTGCGTTGCGGCCTTTTTTTTTTTTTTTTTTTTACCTTCCAGGTGGACCAACCGATCGACTAGCTGCAGCACTGATGTGCATTCTGACAGAAGCATTGTGCTGCTGTCAGATTACATGCAAGTTGGTGTATGCGGCGCTGCAAGACGAGATTTCTACTCTGCAGTTAAAGATACGTTTGCCAAGGCATACGAGCTGAGGAGGAGGCGGCGTTCCTATGCTTTGGCAAACACTTTGTATATAAAAAAAAAATTATAATTCCCGGCAATAATTTGTTCATCCACATCGATTGATGTGAATGGAGAAATCTGGTTTGCCAGGAGATACGAGCTAAGTGGGTATGGATGTTGGGCGGAGCTCCTATGTCCTGGCAGACGCCTTTCCCCTCCTTTTTTTTTTGGGCAGAGATTTTTTCATCCACATTGATTGATGCGAATGAAGAAATCTGTGCCGTTCATTTTTTCTTTCAGCCCAGAGGCTGAACGGAAAAAAAAAATCTCATTACCTGTATGCTCAATATAAGGAGAATAGCAGAAACTCCTAATGCTGGCCATACATGTAATGATTGCGGAGACCCTCAAATGCCAGGGCAGTACAAACACCCTACAACTAGAAAGAAGACACCCCAAGGTATTCGCTGAGGAGCATATTGAGTCCATGAAAGATTTAAATTTTTGTCCCAAGTTAGCGGAAAGTGAGACTTTGTGAGAAAAAAATAAATAAATCAATTTCCGCTAACTTATGCCCAAAAAAAAAAATTCTATGAACTCGCCAGGCCCCTCATTGAATACCTTGGGGTGTCTTCTTTCCAAAGTGGGGTCACATGTGGGGTATTTATACTGCCCTGGCTTTTTAGGGGCCCTAAAGCGTGAGAAGAAGTCTGGGATCCAAATGTCTAAAAATGCCCTCCTAAAAGGAATTTGGGCACCTTTGCGCATCTAGGCTGCAAAAAAGTGTCACACATGTGGTATCGCCGTACTTAGGAGAAGTTGGTGACTGTGTTTTGGGGTGTCATTTTACATATACCCATGCTGGGTGAGAGAAATATCTTGGTCAAATGCCAACTTTGTATAAAAAAATGGGAAAAGTTGTCTTTTGCCAAGATATTTCTCTCACCCAGCATGGGTATATGTAAAATGACACCCCAAAACACATTCCCCAACTTCTCCTGAGTACGGCGATACCAGATGTGTGACACTTTATTGCAGCCTAGGTGGGCAAAGGGGCACATATTCCAAAGTGCACCTTTCGGATTTCGCAGGCCATTTTTTACACATTTTGATTGCAAAGTACTTCTCACACATTTGGGCCCCTAAATTGCCAGGGCAGTATAACTACGCCACAAGTGACCCCATTTTGGAAAGAAGACACCCCAAGGTATTCCGTGAGGAGCACGGCGAGTTCCTAGAATTTTTTATTTTTTGTCGCAAGTTAGTGGAATATGAGACTTTGTAAGGAAAAAAAAAATAATAAAAAATCAGCATTTTCCGCTAACTTGTGACAAAAAATAAAAAATTCTAGGAACTCGCCGTGCCCCTCACGGAATACCTTGGGGTGTCTTCTTTCCAAAATGGGGTCACTTGTGGCGTAGTTATACTGCCCTGGCAATTTAGGGGCCCAAATGTGTGAGAAGTACTTTGCAATCAAAATGTGTAAAAAATGGCCTGCGAAATCCGAAAGGTGCGCTTTGGAATATTGTGCCCCCTTTGCCCACCTTGGCTGCAAAAAAGTGTCACACTTCTGGTATCATCGTACTCAGGAGAAGTTGGGGAATGTGTTTTGGGGTGTCATTTTACATATACCCATGCTGGGGGAGATAAATATCTTGGTCAAATGCCAACTTTGTATAAAAAAAATTGGAAAAGTTGTCTTTTGCCAAGATATTTCTCTCACCCAGCATGGTTATATGTAAAATGACACCCCAAAACACATTCCCCAACTTCTCCTGAGTACGGCGATACCAGATGTGTGACACTTTTTTGCAGCCTAGGTGGGCAAAGGGACCCACATTCCAAAGTGCACCTTTCGAATTTCACCGGTCATTTTTTACAGATTTTGATTGCAAACTACTTCTCACACATATGGGCCCCTAAATTGCCAGGGCAGTATAACTACGCCACAAGTGACCCCATTTTGGAAAGAAGACACCCCAAGGTATTCCGTGAGGACAAAAAATGTGACAAAAAAATAAAAAGTTCGATGAACTCACTATGCCCATCAGCGAATACCTTAGGGTGTCTACTTTCCAAAATGGGGTCATTTGTGGGGGTTTTCTACTGTTTGGGCATTGTAGAACCTCAGGAAACATGACAAGTGCTCAGAAAGTCAGAGCTGCTTCAAAAAGCGGAAATTCACATTTTTGTACCATAGTTTGTAAATGCTATAACTTTTACCCAAACAATTTTTTTTTTTTTGCCCAAACATTTTTTTTTATCAAAGACACGTAGAACAATAAATTTAGCGAAAAATTTATATATGGATGTCGGTTTTTTTTGCAAAATTTTACAGCTGAAAGTGAAAAATGTCATTTTTTTGCAAAAAAAATCGTTAAATTTCGATTAATAACAAAAAAAGTAAAAATGTCAGCAGCAATGAAATACCACTAAATGAAAGCTCTATTAGTGAGAAGAAAAGGAGGTAAAATTCATTTGGGTGGTAAGTTGCATGACCGAGCGATAAACGGTGAAAGTAGTGTAGTGCAGAATTGTAAAAAGCGGCCTGGTCATTAAGGGGGTTTCAGCTAGGGGGGTTTAAGTGGTTAATAGCATCCTGGCTGCCATAGTAACACTGAAAGCATTTTGAAGACGGATCCGTCTTCAAATGCTTTCAGTACACTTGCGTTTTTCCGGATCCGGCGTGAAATTCCGGCAAGTGGAGTACACGCTGGATCCGGACAACGCAAGTGTGAAAGAGGCCTTACTCTGATTCTGCAGTTTACAGAAATTCCCCATATGTGGCGGTAAACTGCTCTATGGGCACGTGGCAGTGGTCAGAAGGAAAGCAGTGCCATATGAATTTTGGAGGAAGATTTTGCTGGAATGCTTTTTAGGCGCCATTTTATATTTAAAGAGACCCTGACGTACCCCTACAGTGGAAACCCTCAAAAACCGGCCAAGACCGTAAGGTGAAATAGGGCCGAGTCCTTAAGGGGTTAAAGCAGATTCCCTGAATATAACAGTGCCATACACAGTGCCCCCCATTAATCAGTGTCCATATAGATCAGTGCCACATAAAGTGCTCCCAATTACAGTATGCAGTTGAACAGGAAAACTCTGCTCGAAAACTCCAGGTGGTCACGCGAGTCTAACAGACGGTGGTGTCAGCGGTGTGACAGAGAGGTAAGTACTGAGGAACCCATCTTGCCTGCACAGGTCAGAAAGCTGCTGGATTTTCAGAAAAGCTCAGAGAACCCCTTTAGTGTAAATCAACACCCATGTAATAAATGATTATCAGAACCAGGCTTGTCTAGGGTTTTCTATTCCTTTTATTACAGAACTTCTGCACTGTGGTCTCTTCCAGGAAAATGAAAGTAGAATTTAAGCCACTAAGGCGATTCCGCAGGCGGAGGTCACTGGGATAATGCTGAAGACATTGCTCTAGTAGACTCCATGGAACTCTTCTTTCCTATAAGACAGAAGACACATAAACCCATTCCTCTCTGCTGGTTCTGGCACATCAGTCTGACCGTGTAGGCTGACCCTTACCATCATGCCTCTTCTATGTACATCAGACCTAACACATAGATATTGAGGTCTATCTGAATAAGAAATGCAGGTTATTACCGGTTTTGTGTCACTGGGTCGATGGAAATGCTTGTAAAGTCCATTTCAGTTTCTTGTAGGCCATGAACTGCAGGGCTCCATCTGATGTTCCCAGCAGGCCTGGTACAAACCCTACAGATATAAGACATGAAGGTTACTGATGGTAAAGCCTGACATCTATGATGATTGTAGGACATTATAGAGACACTGATTACCTTGTGCAGGAATTTCTTCCTGCCCATACATTGTAGTAAGAGCATGGAACATGTCCTTTTATTGTCATCATGAAGGGTTAACACCAGCATTGTACTGAGGAACAAGACAAGTAAAAAAGGGTTAAGGGATCTGCATGAAAGAAATGATGCAAGAAATGAGTCTCACAAGGAACAAACCCAAGACAACAATTATGTTCTGAACAGTGTAAGTATGGCGGTGCAGTGGTTAACACTTGTACCTTGTTGTCCTGTGGCCGTAGGTGAAAACTGGACCAGGACTACACCTGCATCATGTTCTCCTGGGGTATATTCACATGTGGCCGATTTGTTGCACATGATAGACTTATATCTTCCATTCATCTACTCACATCAATGGAACTGATTTGACCCATAAAATAGCGCAGTAAGAGGCACGCTCACCCTGTATGTATGGCGCTCGGTCTGAATACACAATGCAGGGGGTGCTGCATTCTAGTGAATATAGCAGCCCACGTTATGGATCACAGAGGCTAGGCTCCCCACAGCCTACAATGGAGAGGCAGCTGGCAATGGAAAGGCGGCCATTCCAGGTTATGGGGAGTACCACCACCATGATCCAGTGAACATGGGGCACGGCTCGTCCATGCCAGAGGTGGGATCCCGCACATTCTTATAGTAATAGCACTACAAAATGTATGACTACAGTACAATGGAGGGAAAGCAGGCTGACAATCAATGTGACCACTTTTATAGCACCCAGCAAGGTTGTCACCCCAGGTTTTCATGCACTGATGCAACCCACCCCATCTGGTACTGCTGAATAACTAAATGAGCTTACCTTCAGAAGCCTTGGAAAGATGAGTATCATCTACTGTAGGAACAGCAATGGCCGCCAAATTAAACAGCAGATCAGATTTACATCTAATGACAGGTCACCACATCTTCAGTCCAGTCCTGTCTTGGGGCTTGGGGAGGTTTGGGTGACAGAAGCCCCTGCCTTTCTCCAACCAGATGAGAATATAAAGATATAGGTGTTTTCATGTAATGTTCTCTTACAAGAAGTAAAGCCTCACCTCACAGATTTGGGGTAAGCCCCTAAGTCTCTGCCTTAATTTACTAACAGGAGCAGAGATCATGAAAATGGTGAGGAACTTCACTACAAAGCATATTTGAAAGCTACATTTGGTATAATTAAATTGTTAGGGGTACTATAACCCCCAGCATACCCATTATATATGTACATAAACATTACATAGAGGCAGTAATGGATCATATAAGCACTGTGGTTGTACCTGTAAAGCAGATCTTGACCAGGTCCTGCGGGTGTAGTAACACGGTACAGATGAATTCCCTGCTGAGGCCGGCCATCAGGTTCTCGTACTGGCCATTTCTGAAGAGCTGTCTCACTATTGTGACCGGGTAGGAGGTGGGCAGTGCTGGCTCAACAGCTGGTCCAGATGAGGTGGCCATGTGGATGTCTGATGTTGGCACTGTACACATATTACATCTAGGGCCCGAGTGCGCTTGAAATGCAGCCCAGGCACACATACCACGGTGCAACACAACATTCTTGCCCATTGGTGCTGGACAAACACCACAGTATAGAATATCTCCCCAGAATTGCCAAGCACCACAGTGCAGCAACATTGTACTCCCTCCAGACCCTCCCCTATTTGCCAAAGCTTTTTTCCCCCTCCTCTACCGGGGGAAATATGTCATGGCTGAGGATGGGGAAAATCCTCAACCGTGCGATGTTAATAGGCTAAGGGTAGCTGCTAGGCCAGGACGATAGGATCAGGGAGCAGGTCACCTCCTAGCTCGTCCCTAAATCTGACCCTGACTCCTAACCGTATGAGCCAACCCAGATGGTAGGAGGGCTCATACTCCGGAACCTAGGGTCCCTACTAGCCCTCAGGAAATCCCTAGACTAGGAGCAGGTTAAGACGACCTGTTCCTCCTAGACACGGACGAACAGGAGTCTCACTGGCCAAGGAGCAAGGAGAGGGGAAACATATACAGCATATGGATATGGTAGGTGAGTTAAACCAGTACCACACCTACAAGTACTGATGTCCACACAAACATTAAGGACACAGCACACACACACAACTCACACAGGTATCCAGGACTGCAAAACAACACAGAGAGCATAAAAACTTCTTAACATCATACATATATTTTTTATGACCACAAGGGTGGCCCTCACTGGATAGATGGCATATAAGACCAGGAGGATGACTCCGGCATAGAGCATGGCTGCAGTACCCCTCAGCTACAGGCATCCAGCAGGAGCTAAATAGCCCAAGCAGCCACACCCACATACTAGGAAAGGAGTTAACCCTTCCAATACCAGACAAGGTAAGTGTCACTTAAAGGGGAAATGCACACACAACTAAATCCCGTGCAGACCAAACATAGAAAGTGAACACATACAAACACACGTTGCAGATGCAACCGCATGCCTTGACAGCGAGCCGCCTAGCAACCAGCTCAGGTTGCTACACTGCCAACAACATCATGTTGCCAGCGGCAACCACACGTGAGGCAAGATACTAACTGTCCTCACCTGCAAGCAGACCGCTAACAACTGCATGCGACACAAAGAGTCACGACCAGACACATAGTCGTGACAAAATAATGACATGGGGGGAAGTGATGGAAATGGGGAAAACTAATGGCATGGAGGGAATTGATGGAACTGGGGGGAACTGATGGCACTGGTGGGAACTGATGGCACTGGGGTCAGATGGCTTAGGGGAATTGATGGCACTGGGGACAGATGAAATGGGGAGGCTGAGGCCAATGGGGATGGATGTTATGGAGGAACAGATGGCACGGTGGGGCTGATGGCATGGGGGAACTGATAACATGGGGGCTGATGGCACTAGCAACTTATGGCATGGGGGAGACTGATGGCATGGTGGACTGACTTGAGAATAATTCATTATGAAATAAATCGATAGCTGCAGCGCTACCCGCTTTCCACGCCTCCACCACTGGCTGAAGCGTTTCCCCTTTCCTACTCCTCCTCCCTTGGCTGAAGCATTTCCCACCCCTCCCCCATTGGCTGAAGCATTTCCCCCTTCCCACCCCTCCCCCATTGGCTGAAGCATTTCCCCCTTCCCACCCCTCCCCCATTGGCTGAAGCATTTCCCCCTTCCCACCCCTCCCCCATTGGCTGAAGCATTTCCCCCTTCCCACCCCTCCCCCATTGGCTGAAGCATTTCCCCCTTCACAGCCCTCCCCCATTGGCTGAAGCAATTCCCACCCCTCCCCCATTGGCTGAAGCAATTCCCCCTTCCCACCCCTCCCCCATTGGCCAAAGCATTTCCCCTTTCCCACCCCTCCCCCATTGGCCAAAGCATTTCCCCTTTCCCACCCCTCCCCCATTGGCCAAAGCATTTCCCCTTTCCCACCCCTCCCCCATTGGCCAAAGCATTTCCCCTTCCCACCCCTCCCAATTGGCCAAAGCATTTTCCCCTTCCCACCCCTCCCCAATTGTCCAAAGCATTTCCCCCTTCCCACCCCTCCCGCATTGGCCAAAGCATTTCCCCCTCCCCCCCCCCTCCCCATTGGCCGAAGCATTTCCCCTTCCCACCCCTCCCCCATTGGCCGAAGCATTTCCCCCTTCCTACCTCTCCCCCATTGGCCGAAGCATTTCCTACTTTTCACCCCTCCCCCATTGTCTGGTGCTTTCCCCTCTTCCCACCCCTCCCCCATTGGCCTTAGCATTTTCCCCTTCCCCATTGGCCATTTCCCTGTTCCCACTGGCATCTGACTTTTTTCCTTCCCACTCCTTTCCTACTGACATCAGAATTTACCCCCTTCTCACTGACATCAGAACTGTCCCCCTCACACCCCTCCCACACTGACAGCAGCACTGTCCTTCTTCCCACCTCTTTCCTGCTGACAGAGGCATTTCCTACATCTATCGTCTCCCCCACTAACAGCAAAATTCTTCTCCAAAGTACCCCTCCCCACTGTCAGCAGGACTCTCCCCATTTCCACCCCTCTAAAACTAGCAGGAGCAGAGATGATGGAGGTGAAAGGGAGATTGTCAGGCCCTTCAGTTATTGACGCCACAGAAACTGCAATGTTTTGTCACCTTTACCATGGTAGGCGGCCCCCTGACTGACCAGCCCACTGGGAATCTGTCACGTGGGGGAAATTACAAGTCCAAGCTGGGTTACTGGCCTAAGTCTCTGCCTGCCAGCAAAACCGGTGCTGCCATTACCTATGTGAACTATGGTCAGGAAGCAAATAATATATTCTGAGTAAACCAGAGTAAATATGCATGTAGTATGCGGACCATCCAATTCCAGTCCAGGGATAGAAGAGCCCACCATAGTTCAGTCCATTATGGTTAAGGTGTGCAGAAATCCCAGTATATGAGACACTGAAAGGGATCTACCCAGAGGTGAGGCCGGGAGAGAGGCAGACTGTCCTGCAGTCATTCACAGTAAGGTACCAAATCGGCAGGCAGGAGAGTAGTTAAAAACAGGCCGCGGTCAGGGCAGGCAGCAAGCAATCGTAGTCCAAAAACAGGCCGAGGTCAGGGCAGGCAGCAAACAATCATAGTCTAAAAAAACAGCCCGAGGTCAGGGCAGGCAGCAAACAATCATAGTCCAAAAACAGGCCGAGGTCAGGGCAGGCAGCAAACAATCACAGTCCAAAAACAGTCCGGGGTCAGGGCAAGCGGCAGTAAAAACACAGTCCATTAGTCAAGCCAAGGTCAAAACCGAAAAGTCAATCCGAAAAGCAGCTGTGCGCTTAGATGGTACTCACGCTCTGCAGGGGACTCCACCACTACCTTTTTTTGCGGCAGAAGGAGATTTTCCCATGGTATTCCCGGTAGTGGTAGATGACATCACGGGTAAAGGTGTACCTGAGATATTCTCCCTCATGCGTCACATAGGAGTCCCGCACGTCCACCAATGGTCTGGTCAGCATGGCTATCATGTTCTTCCGAGACGCATAACTGACAGGGAGCCATTGTGGGAAGTCATTCAGCGGTCTCGCAGTGACCTTAATACGCGGTGGTAAGGCGGCAGGCACACTGCGGACTCTAGATGTTTCTGCTGCTCCTCTCGGGGATGGTGTTTTCCCGGCAGATGGTCTACTGGGCAATGAGGGATAGGTCTGCTCCTCACCTGGTGTTATGGTGGGCTGTGGTACCCGATGTTCCTCTAGCTCTACTTCTGCCGCACAGGTGTTATCGGCAGGTGGTGGTGCCGGAGGTAGTGGGGGTCCTCCCTGCAGTCGAAGGTATCGGCCAGGTTCCTCCTGTCTAGGTATATCAAACAGTGTTTTAAAATCTGGCACGATACCTTCTAATCCAGCTGTAAGATGGTTATAGCCAGGTCTTCTTGGCTTCCGGCTGTACGGGGGCCTCCGGGAAGGATGGACATGTCTCCGGGGCTGGAGTTTTCCTCCAGCCCCCGTAGCAGCCATTTGGCTGCCTCTCCCACAACACACCTAGAAAAAGTGTGAGGGGTGGGGGGGGGCAGACAAACAAACAAAAAAAACGCAAAAAAAATATAAATAAAGGTAAATAAGCAAATCGCTCGCTCTGCACAAGTCTCAACAGCTCCTCTCTCCACGAACCTCAACTCACTCTGACCGTTCTGACAGTTGGAGGTCTCCAGGGCAACGCGCCTGTGATGTCATGCTCGGCAACGGGAGCTAATGCATGGAAACGGTGGTGTTGCCCATGGCAACCAAACTCATCCTAGCTGTGTAGGCTAGAAAATAGTAATCTGTATGGATTGTTATGGAGCATAGTGTAGATTTTCAGAAACAGTGAACCTAATGTAGGAGGGCATGCTGGGATCTGTAGTGCATGTGAACTGTGGTGATGACAGTTGTAATGTAAAATAACGGTGGTTTTCTTCCAGTGAGGGGGGTGGGAGAGAAGTGCTGGTCTTGCCCTTAATATGGCCACAGAACCAGCACTACTTCCAGCTGTGACTCGGGCGCTGTCAGTGAGGAGGAGGCAGAGTACTGCTCCTCCATGCTGTCCCCTCCTCCTCTGAGATCCGCAGGACAGGAACACCAGTAGTAAGATGCGGGATGTTTCGTCAAAGTGACAGGTACCACGCCCCTTTTACACGCCCCCTTTTTATATAGCTTGATATCAATTTGATATCAAACTATAGACTTTTTATATCTAGTTTGATATCACGTTTATATCTCTTGAAATTGCTGAGCACAAATGTTTGCAAGACACATTGTTCAATTCATGAGTGCCCCAGACCCTGTCATCGACACGCCCGCTTGCAAAGCACATTTACAATATTGAAACTGCTGATCACAAATTTTTCAAATAGCTTGATATCAAGTTTATTTTGCTTCAAAATGCTGATCACAAATGTTTGCAAGACACATTGTTCAATTTGTTCAATTCAAGAGTGCCTCATACCCTGTCATCGACACGCCAGCTTGCAAAGCACATTTTCAAACGATACGGGCCTAAATGGCTTATCTACAAACACATTGCACAATTCAAGATTGCCCCAGCCCCTGTCATCGTGTTTCTCTACAAGGCCATAGCCCCCTGTCAGGGACATCAAAAACACATTATATCATTTTATACATTTTATAAGTTTCATTTTAAATAAAAATGCAAAAAATTTATCTACCTATCTATACTTATATCTAACAATTATCTATCTAACTTTCTATCTAACTAGCTATAATCTATCTTTCTAGCTATTTCTATCTATCCATTTTATCTATCAATCCCTATCTATAGTCTATCTATCCATCTAGCTGTTTTATATCTATCTACTTATCTATAGTCTATCTATCATCTATCTGTTTTCTATCTATCTACTTATCTATAGTCTATTTTTTCCATCTATCTATCTATTATCTATCCTTCTATCTATCAATTATCTATATTTCTGTCTATCAATTATCTATATTTCTATCTACCTATCTATAGGCTATCTTTACATCTATCTGCTATCTATCTTTCCATGTATCTATCTACATAGCTATGTATCTATACATCCATATACCCCATCTATCTAAAGTCTATCTATCAATTTATCTACCTATCTATCCTTATATCTAACAATTATCTATCTAACTTTCTAGCTACCTAGCTATAGTCTATCTTTCTAGCTATTTCTATCTATCCATTTTTATCTATCAATCCCTATCTATAGTCTATCTATCCATCTATCTGTTTTATATCTATCTACTTATCTATAGTCTATTTTTCCATCTATCTATCTATTATCGATCCTTCTATCTATCTATCTATCTATCTATCAATTATCTATATTTCTGTCTATCAATTATCTATATTTCTATCCAGTGGCGTCGCCAGGGGGGGGCCAGAGGGGGCCACGGCCCCCCCAACATCATGCTGGGCCCCCCCATGTGCCCCCCCAACTAAAATGCGCCCCCCCCCCCCCAGCGTCCCTGCTGCCAGCAGCATTCACTTGACTGATCGGAGCTCAGCTCAGTCACAGTCTCTCTCTCACCTCACGCTGCTGGCAGCAGGGACGCAGGGAGCCGGAGCCTGAGGGAGGGACGGGGAGGAGCGTAATATGAGCTTAGAGTGGAAGCTGGCTTCTGCCAGCCCCACCCCTCCCCGCCCACCAACCAATCACCGACCAGAGCTGAGGGGGCAAGGCAAGCACAGCACACCAGCAGCTCTCTGAATCGAGTCGTCTGAGTCACACAAGTGCAGGGAGTCTAAGAATAGAAAGGAATCGAATGAGTCACAAGTTAAAAGAATCTAAAGATCCCACTTAGTTTGTGACTCATTCGATTCATTGAGTTAAAAGAGCTGTGAGTCAGAGGGTAGAACAGGTAAGGCTACTTTCACACTTGCGCTTGATCAGATCCGTTCTGAACGGATCCGATCATATTAATGCAGACGGAGGCTCCGTTCAGTACGGATCCGTCTGCATAAGTGTGAAAGCAGCCTGAGCGGATCCGTTCAGACTTTCAATGTAAAGTCAATGGGGGACGGATCCGCTTGAAGATTGAGCCATATGGTGACCTCTTCAAGCGGATCCGTTCCCATTGACTTACATTGTAAGTCTGAACGGATCCGCTCGCCTCCGCACGGCCAGGCGGACAGCTGAGCGCTGCAAGCAGCGTTCAGCTGTCCGCCTGTCCGTGCGGAGGCGAGCGGAGCGGAGGCTGAACGCCGCCAGACTGATGCAGTCTGAGCGGATCCGCTCCATTCAGACTGTATCAGGGCTGGACGGAGGCATTTGGGTCCGCTCTCGTGAGCTCCTTCAAACGGAGCTCACAAGCGGACAGCCGAACGCTAGTGTGAAAGTAGCCTAACACTGAGGCTGAGGCTGCTTTTGTTGCAGCAGTGATAAGATTAAGGGACAGGAGAAGTGACAGATGACACAAGAGTTTAGATTACAGGTTGAATTAAATTAACCCTTTAGAATCAAATTGGCTTCTCAGGAGATATATATGTTAAAGGCATCTCATTCAGTAGCTATATAACTAAAGGCCCTTTCACACTTGCGTTGTCCGGATCCGGCGTGTACTCCACTTGCCGGAGGTACACGCCGGATCCGGAAAAACGCAAGTGTACTGAAAGCATTTGAAGACGGATCCGTCTTCAAAATGCTTTCAGTGTTACTATGGCAGCCAGGACGCTATTAAAGTCCCGGTTGCCATAGTAGTAGTGAGGAGCGGGGGAGCGGTATACTTACAGTCCGTGCGGCTCCCGGGGCGCTCCAGAGTGACGTCAGAGCGCCCCATGCACATGGATGATGTGTACATGCGATCACGTCATCCATGCGCCTGGGGCGCCCTGACGTCACTCTGGAGCGCCCCGGGAGCCGCACGGACGGTAAGTATGCCGCTCCTCCGCTCCCCACTGCACTTTACCATGGCTGCCAGGACTTTAGCGTCCCGGCATCCATGGTAACCATTCAGAAAAAGCTAAACGTCGTATCCGGCAATGCGCCGAAACGACGTTTAGCTTAAGGCCGGATCCGGATCAATGCCTTTCAATGGGCATTAATTCCGGATCCGGCCTTGCGGCAAGTCTTCAGGATTTTTGGGCGGAGCAAAAAGTACTGCATGCTGCGGTATTTTCTCCAGCCAAAAAACGTTCCGTTCCGGAACGGAAGACATCCTGATGCATCCTGAACGGATTTCACTCCATTCAGAATGCATGGGGATAATCCTGATCAGGATTCTTCCGGCATAGAGCCCCGGCGACGGAACTCTATGCCGGATCCGGACAACGCAAGTGTGAAAGGGGCCTAAGGGTGGGTTCACATCACCTTTATGGATTGTACTGTCAGTGTCAGACTGTTGTCACTGTGGGTAACAATGCACAACAGACAACAATTCACATTGCACACCACAGTGACAGCTTCTGACTCCTGTCTGACTCCTGACTCCTCCTTTCCGGCGTCAGCCTCAGCTTCCCTTTACTATAATAAATCACTCAATACTAGTAATCAGAGTTCAGAGAGAGCTGAAGAAGACGAGCCGACTGCACTGAGTCAGCAGCGCAGCAAGTAGTGAGTGAATCGAATGTATCAAGCATCTGCGCATGCGCACCGGCACCTAGAGTCTTCGGTTCACTTGCGAGTCAGCTCAGCAGTCTGACTCACCAAGTGAACCGAATATCCGATTCATGAATTGGTTCATTTGAATGAGCTGATTCAAATGAACCGATTCACCTAAAAGATCCGAACTTCCCATCACTAAGCGGCGGTGCAGGGGAGGGAGAGGCGTGTCCCTTCCCCTTGCTCTGATAGGCTGCAGGCACTAGACCGGCAGCCTATCAGAGGCCGGCGCAGGCGCGCGATGACGACATCGCGCCGCCTGAGCCACACAGCGTGGGACACAGGCCAGAAGAGGCCTGCATCGCATCGCTGACACTGAGGTAAGTATAATTTTTTTTTTTTTTTACAATAGTGATACTTGGGGGGGGGGGGGGGGGGGACTTGCCTAATAATGGCACATGATGGGGGGGCTTACTTAATAATGGCACATTGGGGGGGACTTACTTAATAATGGCACATGATGGGGGGGCCTTAATACTGGCACATGATGGGGGGGCTTAATACTGGCACATGATGGGGGGGACCTAATACTGGCACATGATGGGGGACCTAATACTGGCACATGATGGGGGGCTTATTACTGGCACATGATGGGGGGCTTATTACTGGCACGTAATGTGGGTCTTATTACTGGCACGTAATGGGGGGTTATTACTGGCACGTGGAGTCATCTACGGGGGCACTAAGAAGGGGTAATTTATACTTGCAAAATTATGGGGGACATTGAGGGCATCTACTGGGGCATTTTATACTGGTACATTATGGGGGCACTAGGAGGAAGGGGGAGAGGAGCACTATGGGGCATTTACTGGGGGCACTATATAGGGGTATTTTATACTGGCACATTATGGGGGACATTAGCTCAACTGGGGGCATAAGGGGGTATTTTTTGCATTGTCACATTATAAGGAGAATTATTACTACCGGGGGGCATTATGGTGGGCTTTATTACTCCCACATGGTATGACCCCTAGTAGCAGCACCAGCCTCTCCCTGCTCTGCTATCCCTCTGCCTCTTCTCCAAATCCTTATTATGAAATCTTTCTCATTAGGATAAAACACATCAGCTCCGCCGAGCCCCCGGACAAAGTGTGGAAGTGGCGTCCGAGATCCCCAAGGGCCAAGCCAAGTAACTGTAAGTCTTCATGTCAAATATGTTTGTTATACACATATAGCCTACACTGTGCCCCACAATATACAGTATACCGCCACGCTGTGCCCCACAATATATAGTATACCGGTACACTGTGCAGTCTGTTCTATAAGCACCCTTGTTCTGATCCGCCACTGGTCTGGACCGCTCACAGGAGTGTACATTTCTTCTAAACTGTAATCCGTATCCTCTGACCTGCAGAAATCAGCACTCGCTCGATAAGAACTAACAGGCAGTACCTGTAGGCTGTAGCCTGGCCCTGTTTCCGAAGCTAGCCGAGTGGTGTAAGGTTAAGGTACTAGTAGAGATGAGCGGCCGCTTAATCCTGATTTAAAGTTAAAGTTACTGCAGGATATGGATTACGGTTTAGAAATGTCAAATGTACACTCCTGTGAGTGGCGGGGAGGGGGATCTGTGGATGACACTGTTATAGGGAGGGGGATCTGTGGATGACACTGTTATGGAGGGGGAAATGGGGATGACACTGTCATGGGGTGGATCTGTGGATGACACATATAGCATAAGATGCTATACATTACACGGTATGTGGCATCCACAGATCCCCCCCATAGCAGTGTCATCCACAGACAGCTGGACTTTTCTTCCCTGTTGCGGTTTTAGGTATTGGGTAAAGTATCGCAGCATTTCTAAGTGTACTTGTGTAAATGTATCGTTGTTTTAGCTGCCCCCCCTACTTTTGTCCTGGCCCCTAGTGTGCCCCCCCAAAATTTGAAAGCTAGAGACGCCACTGTTTCTATCTACTTATCTATAGGCTATCTTTACATCTATCTGCTATCTATCTTTCCATGTAGCTATCTACATAGCTATCTATCTATACAGCCATATACCACATCTAGCTAAAGTCTATCTATCAATTTATCTACCTATCTAGCCTTCTATCTAACAATTATCTATCTATCTTTCTAGCTACCTATCTATAGTCTATCTATCATCTATCTGTTTTCTATCTAGCTACTTATCTATAGTCTATTTTTCCATCTATCTATCTATTATCGATCCTTCTATCTATCTATCTATCTATCTATCTATCAATTATCTATATTTCTGTCTATCAATTATCTATATTTCTATCTACTTATCTATAGGCTATCTTTACATCTATCTGCTATCTATCTTTCCATGTAGCTATCTACATAGCTATCTATCTATACAGCCATATACCACATCTAGCTAAAGTCTATCTATCAATTTATCTACCTATCTAGCCTTCTATCTAACAATTATCTATCTATCTTTCTAGCTACCTATCTATAGTCTATCTATCATCTATCTGTTTTATATCTATCTACTTATCTATAGTCTATTTTTCCATCTATCTATCTATTATCGATCCTTCTATCTATCTATCTATCTATCTATCAATTATCTATATTTCTGTCTATCAATTATCTATATTTCTATCTACTTATCTATAGGCTATCTTTACATCTATCTGCTATCTATCTTTCCATGTAGCTATCTACATAGCTATCTATCTATACAGCCATATACCACATCTAGCTAAAGTCTATCTATCAATTTATCTACCTATCTAGCCTTCTATCTAACAATTATCTATCTATCTTTCTAGCTACCTATCTATAGTCTATCTATCATCTATCTGTTTTCTATCTAGCTACTTATCTATAGTCTATTTTTCCATCTATCTATCTATTATCTATCCTTCTATCTATCTATCAATTATCTATATTTCTATCTACCAATTATCTATATTTCTATATACCTATCTATAGTCTATCTTTACATTTATCTGTTATCTATCTTTCCATTTATCTATCTATATATCTATGTATCTATACAGCCATATACTTCATCTATCTAAAGTCTATCGATCAATTTATCTACCTATCTATCCTTCTATCTAACAATTATCTATCTATCTTTCTATCTACCTAGCTATAGTCCATCTTTCTAGCTATTTCTATCTATCCATTTTAGCTATTAATCCATTTTTATCCAGACAACAGTCTATCTATCTATCTATCTATCTATCTATCTATCTATCTATCTGTCTATCCAGCTATCTGTTATCTATCCAGTTATCTATCCAACTATCTTATCTATTATCTATCTATCTATCTATCTATCTATCTAGCTATCTAACAAATGTATCTTGCTATCTATCTAACTGGCTGTCTTTCGATCTGTTTTCCCTATTATTCTAGCCATTTTTCTAAAAATGTATCCATTGATCTGTCTTTCTATCTATCTTTCTATCAATTTTTTCTATCTATCCAGCTATCTAACAATTTATCCATTTATCTATATATGATCAATTTATCCGTATATCGGTGCCAATATAGACAGACAAACCCCACCACGCTGTCAATACACAATTTGAAATGTTTACACAATACAAAATTTCAAAAATGTTGTACAATATGCTGTAAAAAATGTAAAAATGATCATTGTATCCGTATATCTATCTATCCCAATCTAACGTTTCAATAGATAAATATTTATCTATCTATATACCTATCAATCTATATAACAATTTATCCATTTATCTATCTATCCATCTATCTATTTCTAACCATCTAGCTACTGTAACAGGGCTATCTATCAAACATCTATCTATTTACATTTCTATCTATCAAACATCTATTTATCTATCTATCTAAATGGCTGTCTTTCTATCTTTCTTTCTATCTAGTATCTATCTTTCAATCAATCTATCCATTTATCTAACAATTTATCCATTTATCTATCTATCTATCTATCTATTTCTAAACATCTAGCTACTATAACAGGGCTAGCTATCAAACATTTATTTACATTTCTATCAAACATCTTTTTATCTATCCACATAGATAACTGTCTTTCTATCTATTATATATCTAGCTTTCTTTCTATCTATTATCTATCCATCTTTCTTTCTATTATCTATATGTCTTTCTATCTATTTTAGCTATCTATTTATCTAGCTTCTAACATCTATCTAACTTCCAATCGTTCTGTCTATTTTCCTATCAATCTATCCATTTATCTAACAATTTATCCATTGATATGTCTGTCTATCTATCTTTCTATCATTTTTATAGCTATCCAGCTATCTAACAATTTATCCATTGATATGTCTGTCTATCTATCTTTCTATCAATTTTTCTAGCTATCCAGCTATCTAACAATTTATCTATTTATCTATATATGGTCATTTTATCCGTATAGCTGTGCCAATATAGACAGACAAACCCCACCACTCTGGCATTACACACAGCAATGTTGCAAAGTTGTATTCATTTGAAATGTTTACACAATTCAAAATTTCAAAGTGTTGGACAATATGCTGTAAAAATGTTAAAATGCTCAATTTATCCGTATAGCTATCAATCTTTCTATTCTTCTATCAATCTATCTATTTATCTTTCTATCAAACATCTATTTATCTTTCTATCTAACCGTCTACCTTGCCACTATCTTTCTAGCTATCACATATCTATTTATCTATCATTTTATCTATCTATCTACATATCTAGCTATCTACCTATTTGACTATTTATCTAACAATTTATCTAGACATCTATCTATCGATCAATTTATCTATGAACAATCTAACTATCTACCTATCTATCTATTTTATCTATCTATCCATTCTATCTATCTTTATATCTATTACCTATCTTTCCATTATCTTTCTATCTATAACATATCTATTTATCTATCAATTTAGCAATCAACAATCTATCTAAATATCTGCCATTTTATTTATTTAGCTTCTAATAGCTATATAATAGCCTATCTTTCTTTAAATTTTATATAACATTTATAGTGTTTGACATAAAGTTTTAGTTTGATATAGCATTTTAGTGTTTGATATAAAGTTTATATCGCTTGATATTGTTTGATATAAAGAGTATTCGTCCATTAAGGTCTTACCACGTCTGTCAGCTTCTTACTACAGAGGGCAACATCTTCCCAGACATTCTTCTCAGATTACTGTTAGTGGTAAAACAGGGCGTTTGAGTACAGCTTACTACAGATGGTGAAATCTAATGTCAGGCAGTTACAAATTAAAAATAAATTTGCTCTTAAATTTATATTGCTTCTTGCTACATTTGTATTCGTCCATTAAGGTCTTACCACTTCTGTCAGCTTCTTACTACAGAGGGCAACATCCTCCAAGACATTCTTCTCAGATCACTGCTAATGCTAAAACAGGTTGTTAAGTTTCATTTTGATAAAAATCTTTTTGGATATGCCCATTTCTAACACTTTGATAAGTTTTTAATATAAAATTAAGATTTTGACATAAAAAGGCCTATAATAAACATATAAATTCTTATAAAACATAATCTAACTATTTGAAATTTGTAAAGCGTGCCAGAGCCCGAATTGTGCGGAGCAGTCTAATAATACACGTTGCCCGATATGTAGGACGTACAGCCGATCAGCTGCATGTTTTGAAACACATAGAAACCTGTCACTTAGTGATAAAGCTCTTTGTAAGAAAAAAACTTTTTGCGGATTTTGTTACAAATATATAGACAACGGCGATGAGCACAAATGTAACGGTTTAAAATGCACCATCTGCGGCGGCCAGGTTGACAAATTTGACGACCATGTTTGTTACATGCAGCCATACACCCCCAAAAAAATGACTGACAAGTACATCTTTTACGATTTTGAATGCATGCAAGAAACAGGCTTGCATGTACCCAATTTCATTTACGCAACCACACTATACGGACCCGACTCCTGGCAGTTTAGCGGAAAAACCTGTACGTTTGACTTTGTGCGATTTTTTGCCGACGGTAAGTTTTCGGGTTACACGTTCATAGCGCACAATGCAGGCCGCTACGACGCTTATTTTGTTTTACAGGCGTTGATTAATGAAAAATTTATTTGCGTAAATGAAATTGGGTACATGCAAGCCTGTTTCTTGCATGCATTCAAAATCGTAAAAGATGTACTTGTCAGTCATTTTTTTGGGGGTGTATGGCTGCATGTAACAAACATGGTCGTCAAATTTGTCAACCTGGCCGCCGCAGATGGTGCATTTTAAACCGTTACATTTGTGCTCATCGCCGTTGTCTATATATTTGTAACAAAATCCGCAAAAAGTTTTTTTCTTACAAAGAGCTTTATCACTAAGTGACAGGTTTCTATGTGTTTCAAAACATGCAGCTGATCGGCTGTACGTCCTACATATCGGGCAACGTGTATTATTAGACTGCTCCGCACAATTCGGGCTCTGGCACGCTTTACAAATTTCAAATAGTTAGATTATGTTTTATAAGAATTTATATGTTTATTATAGGCCTTTTTATGTCAAAATCTTAATTTTATATTAAAAACTTATCAAAGTGTTAGAAATGGGCATATCCAAAAAGATTTTTATCAAAATGAAACTTAACAACCTGTTTTAGCATTAGCAGTGATCTGAGAAGAATGTCTTGGAGGATGTTGCCCT